>NC_050455.1:53665901-53765901 GCF_903995425.1 Onychomys torridus | reverse complement strand
ACAGACCGGTGTGTGTCCAAGTGCAGACCTGAAGAATTTCTGCAGGGATACTATGTTTATTTTCATCCCTCACTGTCCTCCCCTGGCGCCATACACAGAATCCCAGTTTGTGTGGAAGCTGTTGAAAAATCTTCATTGCCAGCTTGATTGGGTTTAGAATCGCCATGGAAGCATACCTTTGGGGGAGTCTACCAGAGCTTTCCAGAAAGGTTTAGCTGAGGGATGTAGGGCTGAAGACTTCACAGAATAAACAGGAGAAAAACCATTATTCATCTCTCTGCTTGCTGACTGTGCATGCAGATGGAGCATGATGAGCAGTCACCTCATGTGCCCACCACCATGCCTTTCCCATTAGGGTGGACTATATCTCTTCTCAAACTGTGAACCAAAAAAAAACCCCCTTCTGTGTTGTGGAGTATTTAACTACGTAAAGATGTGTTACATTTGTTTATGTTGGATTTGTTTAATGATGTAATGTATTTAATGATGTAAAGGCGTGTTGCATTTGTTTATGCCGCAGAACAGTACTCTAACTGTGTAATGGTGTGTTACATTTGTTTATGCTGCATTTGTTTAACGCTGCAATGTATTGAATGATGTAAAGATGTGTTGCATTTGTTTCATCTTGCCTGCCTAAGACACCCAATTGGTCTAATAAAAAGTTGAATGGTCAATATCCAGGCAGAGAAAGGACAGACAGAACTAGTGGGCAGAGAGAATAAATAGAAAGAAAAAGAGGGGCGATAAAGAAGAAGAGAACGAGGGAGAAAGAGAGGGACACACCTGGAGCAAGAAGCCAGGCAGCTGCCAGCCAGCAGTCAGAAGAAGAAAAGAAAGGAAGACACACAGAAGGAAAGAAAAGTAAAGAGCCCCGAGTGAAAGGTAGATCAAGAGAAACAGGTTAATTTAAGTTAAAAGAGCTAGCCAGAAATGAGCCTAAGCTAGGCTGCACATTCATAACTACCAAGTCTCCGCGTCATGATTTGGGAGCTGGTTGGTGGCCCGAAAGAAAAAGCCTGGTCCACTTCTGTCATTACTTCTTGTCAGGTATTTGGTCAAAACAACAAGAAAAACAACTTATACAGTCCCATCTCCAAAAAGACAACAGAACATTAAAAACGATGTTTGGTGTCTCAGAGTAGAAACCCCTGGGGAGGAAGAGTATATTATAGCATCATGAAATATCCTTGCAGTTAATTTTCAAGCCAGTTTTTCCAGGCTTGATACAAAAGGATAGTTTAACAATGCTTTAAGAAATAAAAGACATTCGCATGCGTGCTCCCAATGTTGTTACCATCTTATCCTTCATATTTAAAAAACCTTTGAGTGGGGCTGGAGAGATGGCTCAGCGGTTGAGAGCACTGACTGGTCTTCCAGAGGACCCAGGTTCAATTCCTGGCACCCACTTGGCAGCTCACAGCTGTCTGTAACTGCAGGATCCAACACCCTCACACAGACGTACAGACAGGCAAAACACCAATAAAATTAAAAAAAAAAAAAAACAACCTCTGAGCATAGTTACGACAAAAGTAAAACTAGCCACCCTGATAAAAGTGGTATTGTGATGGGAAAAACCCTATACAATTTATTGTCTTCAAAGGAAAGCATTAGAAACTCTGATGTTTACTATGGAAGACAGATTTCAATTGCAGGTAGGAATGACAATGGAGAGTTATTTCTAATAATTAATGAGATAGCATTGAGATTTTTAAACAGAGTTCTCACCTCATCGATCCTTATAACAGGTTTTTAAATTTGTGGTGGTAGCAATTGCATTGGCTACAATGCAACAAATTTAGTAATGGACTCATTCATTTCTATCTACTTCCAATCTGTACTCTTGGGTCTTAAGAGGGTTGCTGGCATGCTAGTGTTTCTCACACTGGGATACAGGTAAGAATCACATGATGGTGCTGTAGAAACTCAAAGGGGAATTCATACAGCCCATTTTTATTGGTACATATATACTCCAAAGAATCTAAATCAAGGATTCAAATGGTAGGTGGAGTTTTCCTGTGCCATGGCTGCTTCCCAAATAATCAACATGGAGACTCAATATTAATTACAAATGCTTGGCCAATAGCTCAGGCTTGTTACTAGATAACTCTTACATTTAAATTAACCCATATTTCTTATCTATGCTCTGCCACATGGTTTACTGCCTTTTCTCAGTACAACATGCCCATCTTGCTCTCTCTGCATCTGTCAGCGATTCTCACTCCACCCTTCATCTCAATGTCCTCAGTTTGATGGTCCCACCTAACTTGATCCTGCCTTGCTATAGGCCAATCAGCTTCTTTATTAACCAATGAGAGTAAATACATATTCACAGTATACAGAAAGATTATTCCACAGCACAAATGTTTATGTAATAATGTTTGTAGCAGCATTAATAATAGCAAAAAATGCTGTAAAAATTCAGATGTCAACTGTGGTACATAAATACAATTTGATATTGTTCAGATATCAAAAGGGAATGATCTACAACTCCTGCTGTAGCTCAGTGGTAGAATATGTGCATAGTACGTATAAGACCCCAGATTCAATCTCTAACTCCAAAAAATATATGAGGACTAACACTGGTTTTAGCATGGATGAACTTGGAAAGCATTATGCAATGAATAATCCAGATGCAAAAAGACAAACTTTCTGTGGCCTGAATTAGATGAGGCTCATAGACTACATCATAGAGACAGAAAATAAGAGTGTTGGCTTCCAGGAGCTGGGGAGCCAGGGAAGTAGAAGTCAGTTGTTTAATGGAGAGAGATCATTTGGGGTGAGAGTGGATACTGGTTATGCCATGCTTGTGAATGCACTTCATACCACTAACTTGGCTACTTAAAAGTGGTTCCAGTGTAGCCAGGCTTTATAGTGCATGCCTATAAAGTTAGAATTTGAGAAGAGCTGGAACAAGGGTCAGGATTTCATACATTTTCACTGTGTAGTGTGTTCTCCCACATTATGAGTCACCCTCAGATACACAGGGAATTTGAGGCCAGCCTGGGCTACATTATGAGCCTCTATCTCAAGATAAACAAGCAAAACCAACCAAGCAAAAAGTGAGGCTGGGAAGTTGGCTTAGTGCCTAAGAGCACTGGTGCTTTTCCAGAGGACCAGGGTCCAGCTCTCAGCACCCACATGGCGGCTCATGCCATCTATAGCTCTAGACCAGGAAATCCGACACCCTCTTATCACCTCTGGAGGCATCAGACACGCTTGTAGTGCACAGACATACACGCAAGCAAGATACCCACACTCACAAAATATTTTTTTAACATTTAAAATAAAGACATCAAAAATAAAAACAAAGCAACCATGCCCATAAATTAAAATGGTGAATTCAATGTTAGGTATCATTTATATCCTCAAGATTCCCTTGAAAAATCCTAAGAGATGACTGAGATCTAGCCCCTAAATCCCATAGACTGATTTTAGTTGGCTTGGGTTGATTTTTAAATCTTACATGTCATGAGGCCTAAGAAGGGATGCATAATCTGCAGGATAGTGGGGCTCGTCCTGGAATCTAGAGAGGAACATTCTGGAAGGCTGAGTGCGGTGGGTCACACCTTTAGTCCCAGCACTCAGAAAGCAGCTTCTCTAGTCTAGACTCTTCAGACTCCAGAACTATAAGCCACATAGCCTTCATCATTCATAAACGACCCACTTGTGGAGCACTGTCCTCTGGGCCTAACATTGCCTTTACCATGGTGAAGTCTAAACAGCTGCAGTTATCTGTGAGAGGCCTTGGCAGATGGGGCCTGTGAACATTCCCTTATGATGGTGGTGGTGGTGGTGGTGGTGGTGGTGGTGGTGGTGTGTGTGTGTGTGTGTGTGGTGTGTGTGTGTGTGTGTGTGTGGTGAGAGGCTCATTAGACCCAAACATAAAACAACAGCTACTCACTCACTCATGTCTCCACCCCTCAGCTGCATGTGGTCTGGGAAATGCTAGAGCATACAAGAGACAGGGGGTTCATGGGAGAGACTCTACCTATGCAGATTGTAGGAGGTCATCAGCCATGCTAGGCTGGAGTTTTGGAATGATGAAGCTATTTGGTGGTGGGGGTGGGGAATCACTCGTAAGCAATCCCTTACCCGTACTCCTGTATGTAAGCCCAATAAACTCAACAACCGAGAGGTGGGTGACATCATTAGTTTGGTCTTTCATTGGTGTCCTGTCCATAGTGAGTGGATGTTTGTGCCTTGTCTCCCCAGGGAAGGAAATGGCTCCTGCCTCTGTGTTTTCTCCACCACAGTGGATTGTATCCCCTCAAATCATGAGCCCAAATAATAAGTCTTTCCTTCCTTCATCGCTCCCCCTCTCTGTTCCTCCTTCCTTCCCTCCCTCTCTCCTTCCCTCCTTCTTTCTATTCCTTCCTTTCTTCTTTATTTCCTTCCTTCCTCCCTCCTTCCTTCCCTCCTTCTCTCCTTCCTAAGTTGTTCTTGTCAGGTATTTGTCACGGCAATGCAAAAAAGTAACTAATAAATTGGCTGTGCAGACTTACCTGTTCAGTGCTAATCAAGTCATACCCATGGAGCACCTAAGCTGACCTGGTCCAACATCCTGTCCATTTACATTTGGACAAGACCTTGGAGCCTAGGAAAGGTTTCCCCTCTCTTCTTTAACCTCTATTACAGTGATTCTCAAAGGATGGTCCTACATCAACAGTGTCAGCATCATGGGGAGCTTTTTAGAAATGCAAAATTTCAGGCTCCAGCACAGACATCCTGAATCAGAAAATGGAGATGGGCCCCCCAAACACTGTGTAACTTCCAAAACCCCACAGGGGTTTCTGGTCCATGCTAATGACTGAGAACGGCTCCCCCACACTTCAGCTTCAAAGTATTTTGGGGGCAATAATTTCTCTATGATCCCTCCCTGTCACATAGAGATTACTTCCTGTTTCACATCTAAATTTATCTCCTTAACGCTTTGAAGGGTGGAGCCCTCAGTCTTCAAAAGAGTAAGATACTGCTCTTACAAGCCTTTGTGGGTAACAGCCCTGGGTGGGTCTCAGCAGAAGGGGAACCAAGGAGGAGATGAAAATGCAGCTGTTACAGAGAAGAGGAAACCAGGGCTGATCCTTGCCTTTCTTCCCTTGACCATCATTTAATTACTGGATCATCCAAGATCCATTCCAAATAGGAGCACTATGTATTCTACCATAGTTGAGTTTTAAGGGTTAACATCAGGAATCTAAGGAGCTGGGAACAGTGTATATTGGAGATGTTGAGAGTCTCCTTTATTGGCCAATATTAGTCCAGAAATTGCCTGAATAATGAGCACAAATCTGTATAGTCTCCAGGAACTGAGAACAGATAAGGAATAAAAATGGCCCCAGATGACAGAGATTTAGAATTTGATGTTTATTTCAGGGGACTCAACTTACAATGCCATTTTAGTATCCTGTTTCTTCTATCTTCTTTAACTTGGCATGTACCCGAGCTCATTGATGTCGAGAAAATAGCAAATTTAAAAGCTCCCACCCCGACACCCTTATGTAGCAATGATTATCACTTTCCTCCCAAGGGAAGCATTTCCTTTTGGACTGACTTTCCCTTCCTATCATCAAGCCAGTGCCAGAATCTTTGTACATTCCTACGTAGGTGTGTTGTGTGTGTTGGTGTGTGGGGTACCTGCAGAGGCCAGGAAAGGGTAGTAGAGCCTCTGGATCTGGTGTTTGTGAGCTACCTGATGTGGGTGCTGGGGACTAAATTTAGGTCCTCTAAAGGAGCAGCAAGTACTCTTAACCCCTTAGCCACCTCTCCAGACCCATTTTTGCACACTCTTTAATGCTGTGATGACTTTAAGTTGAGAAAATGGGTTTTCTGAGCAGAGATTTTCCAAAGGATTTTATCACTAGAAGTGATTTATATCCCTTAGTTTATTCAATATTTATCAAATTATGTCTTCCCTTTTCTGGGTACCATTTTACAGTTTACTTCATGAACTATTTGTTTGTGCATTTAGATGTCCCTAAATTTTATGGCAGATTCTGCTGGGTTGTCCTCTGGGACAAAACTTTGGAAATAGCATCAAGTATTCTGCAGCCTTCTAGGCCACCGTCACTGGTCAGATCCGCTTAATCAACCGTGACTCGGTTTCATCCTGGCTGTCCTCTGAGTTCAACACTGACTGCCTAGTTCTGGTGACTTTAGTTTTAAAGGGCTTCTGTTGACTCAAGTGCTTCAAAGCTGTTTGGGGACAAGGCTATTCCTAGAACAGAAAGCACAGGCTAATGAGAAAAAACCCTTAAATGCTCCCATCGTTCCTGAATTTGTGGTTGTGCTGTGTCAGTCTGTACTCAATGCAATAGCACAGACTCTAAGCCTTGGCTACAAACGTTGGGTTTTCACCCTCTATGTTTCCTCCCATTGTGGTTAGTGCTTGGGAGGGGCTTTCCGGATGCACACTCTTCAGTGTGTTTCCTAAAATGTTTTGCATTGTTTTGCATGAGTGTATTTCCTACCTTGTGATACCTAGGTCTCAGAGAGCTAATATACTACATAAACACAGCCATCTGATCATGGTTTGTTACAGTGGTGACAGAGGGCATCTTTATCCAGACGTTATGTGGTAAAACGTAAATAATGTAGAATGTACCACTCACCACACCCATTTGAAATGAGTAGCATTAAGTTTACAATATGAGGCAACCATTGTCTCTATTAATCTCCAGAAGCTTTTCATTATACTAGATAGAAACTGTACCCATAATTCCTCATTGCTCCTCAATAATGATCATTCTCTTTTCCTGTTTCTATATATTTGATGCCCAAGGTTGTTTATGTAACTAAAGCCATTCGATTTGTCCTTTGTCTGATGAATTCACTAAGCATGATGTCATAAAGGTTCAGCCATGTCACAGGGTGTATCAGGATATTGTTCTTGCCAGGCTTGGCTGCACAAGCCTCTAGGATAGGCAGGTAGATGTGTCTTAAAATAAAAATCTTTTAAAGTCAGTTGTGATGGCATACACATATATAATCCCAGTATTCAGAAGGCTAAGGCAGAAGGATTGCCATGCGTTTGAAACCAGGCTGGGCCACATTGTAATACACCTGTCTCAAAAAACCATTTTTTCAAAAGGCTGAATAGTGGTGTGTGTGTGTGTGTGTGTGTGTGTGTGTGTGTGTACTTTGTGCATTCATTTATCAAGTGATAAACATCTGAATTATTTCCTCTTGCTGGCAGTTGTGAATAATGTTTCAATTAACATGGTGTGCCAGAACCTGAGTTTCCTGAGTTCTTCCTTTCAATTCTTTGGGGGCATACATCTAGCAGGGGGAGTGTTGGATAGTATAGTAATTCTGTTTAAATTCAAAATAAAAATTTTGAAGTATCACAGTTTGTCTTCACTAACCACAAGTTGCAATCAGGGCCCCAAACATGATGTAGTAGAACGTCTTAAAAAAAAAAAAATCTACCACAAAACCTCAGTGCCATTTAAACCATAGTGCTTAGAGCCATGGATACAGTGCTAACTAGTTCTTATTGTCAACTTGAAGTAACCTGCAGTCACCTGGGAGTGTAAACCTAGATTGAGTAACTACTTAAATTAGATTGGCCAGTGGCTACATCTGTGCAGAGATTTTCTTGACCGATGATTGATGTGGAAGGGCCCATCCCACTGTGGGTGGCACCATCCCTAGGCAGGTGGTCCTGATCTGTGGAAGAAAGCTAACTGAGTATGAGCCCACCAGCAAGCCAGAAAACAGCGTTCCTCCATGGCTTCTGCTTCAGGTTCCTGCTGTGAGTTCGTGCCTCGACTTTCCTCAGTAATGAATTTTGACCTCTCAGTAGCAGCTGGAACAAACCCTTTCCTCTCCCAAGTCATTTCTGTCAGAGTGTTTTATCACAACAGAATGAAACCAGAAGAGGTACAATTTACCTTGACACAGAGCATGGTGTGTAAAGGCAGTCCAGTCCAGTTCAGGCATCTTGTAAAGATGTCTAGACATCACCCTCATTATTTTTAAATGTAAGAGTTCTATGTCCTTTCCCAGAGAGCCCTGGGTTTTAGAACTGAAGCAAACTGGGGCTTTTATAGAGCTGGAATAATCTTAGGGTTATTCCACGGGAGAGTGAAAACAATGCTGCTGCTGCTTCTTCTTCTTCTTCTTCTTCTTCTTCTTCTTCTTCTTCTTCTTCTTCTCCTCCTCCTCCTCCTCCTCCTCCTCCTCCTCCTCCTCCTCCTCCTCCTCCTTCTTCTTCTTGTTTTTGATGCCTGTCTTGAATCTTGATCTGTAGACCAGGCCTGGCTCTGCCCAGCAACAGTGCTACTTCTAACTAACTGCCAAGTCCTATCCATCATCTGACCTCACATCCTTCCCTTTGTCCTCACTGCCTCTGTCCTGGCCCAGATTACTCTCAGCTTGCCGTAAACCCAGCAGTAGGATGGATATATATATATATATAGTGTGTGTGTGTGTGTGTGTGTGTGTGTGTGTGTGTGTGTGTGCGTGTGTGTGCCTGTATGTATATGGACCATATGCAGAAGAGGGCATCAGATATGCTGGAGCTGGGATTATGGGAGTTTGCGGGCCACCATGTGGGTGCTGGGAACAGAACCCAGGTCTTCAGAAAATGCAGCAAGTGCCCTTAACCATAGAGCCATTTCTCCAGTCCCTGCAATAGCATGTCTTTTGCTTGTCTGATTGTTTGTTTTTGATCAGGGTTTCTCTGTGTACCCCTGGCTGTCTAGGAACTCGAATTGTAGACCAGGCTGGTCTTGAACTCATAGAGATCCTCCTGCCTCTCCCTCCCAAGTGCTGGGACTAAAGGTGTGTGCCATCACTGCCCTTGCAGTAACATACACTTGTTCTTCACACTGTATCCAAAATGACTGTTTTGAAATTCAGATCTAATCAACTACCAACAAAATTTGGGTGAGCGGTGGGGCACTGAAGAAGATAATTATAAAATGCACATGGAAAGCAGACAGGTAATGATAGGATTTTATTTAAAAAAATAAAAAGAGTACTGGCTCGAGAGGTGGTGTGTGTCTTTAATCCCAGCACTCTGGAGGCAGAGGCACACAGGTCTTTGTGAATTCCAGGTCAACCTAGTCTACATAGTAAGACTCTGTCTCAAAAACTAAGACCAAACAAACAGAAAAGGAGTACTGTGAAGGGACTGATCCCATCAAATATCAAAACAGACTGCAAAAGCCTTCAAGCCAATAGACTTGTTTGAGTTCCTGTCCTGACTTCCTTTGATGATAAACTATGATGTGGAAACATAAGTTGAATAAACCCGTTCTTCCCCAAGTTGCTTCGGTCATGATGTTTCATCACAGCAATAGTATCCCTAAGGCACCAGGGATGGACTATTTATCTCCAAGTTACTGGTCAGGGAGGTCCTTCAAGCTCCCAATACAATGCAGGCGATTTTCACTGTAATTGGTTGCCTATCAGAACTGGATGGTAAGAGCCTGTTGCTGAAGATACCACACACTCTGAGACAGACAGAGAAATCAAGCTGGAGCTGAGGTGGAAGCTTCCTTCCTGCTAGGTAACCCTCTCAGTTCTGGAGGATGCTCTGCAAACTGCTGGGAGGAACCGTTATCAACAGTCTTATTCAGCTATGCATTTTGCATGCTACACTGTCGGTCTGCCAGGCTATATGTGTCTACGAGTATCACAGTGGCAAGTTTGTTATGGAAATAACCAGCTGATTTCTGTTTGGATCTGAGTCCTGCTCCACAGGAAGGAGAAGGTCATGGTTGATACTATAAACCTAGTTAGAAGCCTGTGGCTAGGGAAATCACAGGCCCCAGTTGGGAAGCCACCGATACTGTTTTGCTAAATGGATATGATGCACCCATCAGATTCCCTTTTAAATAATTATAAATTTGCATTGTAATTAGAAATTAGTGCTTGGTCAGAGAAGCTTCTTTTTCCAGTGACTAGCAGTAACCGTAATTGGTCAAATGTTGACAGCTAATGACTACTGAATGCTCATCCCTAAATGGGACATCTCTGCCACTCCCTTCAAGACTCAGGAAACATTGGGTTTCCTGTGCCTCCACCTTGCAGAAGACAGAAGGCTGGATCTTCTCAGCCTCCATAACAGTGCAGGTCTGTCTGTTCCTCATAATGCAAATGTTCTCAATTCATTCCATATTTTATGGGGAATCCTAATGAATGCAAGGGCCTGAATTTTCAATTTTAGGTGGGTCTCCTCATAGAAAAATAGAGACCCCAGGATAACATTATCCTAAACACCAGATGATTCATACCCAAGAAATAGATACGCACACTGCTCTGGTAACTGTTTACTGGGAAGCCTTAGCTTCCATGGTGCTGTGGCAGTGTGCTAGCGATGGATGTGGAAAGAGATGGATGTGGAAAGGAAGCTAATGCTGTGGGCCTCTCACTTGGCATGGGATCTAGATAGGGGAAAAATGGGCTCAAAGCTGAGCGCTAACAAAGCAACCACATTTGGAGGAGTATGTCATAGTGCACAGATAGCTGGGGTCTATGCCATGTAGCCATCTTCATGGGGATTTCACTCTAGAACTAAGTTCTCTTTTTGCCTTCAGGAATCCAGAATTGAGCAGCTTCTGAGAAAGAGGGCAATACAACACAGAGGGAAGTGCTGTGTTTGCGAATGCATAGTCTTCTTGCGGGGAGACGATGGTCAGCAAAGGTTCAGAGTTCACTGGCTTAGCAAAACTGGGCTCTTAGCTCACATGAGTACTGCCTAGGTTGCCTTCAAACCTGTGATCTTTCTGCTTTAGCCTACTGAGCAGAGTAATAGGGATGACAGGTATGTGCAACTGTGTCTGCTGTTGAGTTTATTATCATTAATGGCTGCTACGCTTCATCTGTCTCTGTTAAGCTCAGGATGTAGTTTTGCCTTTTATTATATTAACAGTGTATTGTGCCAGTTGTCAGATGTGAAACCATTCCTTGCATTCCTAGGACTCATTCTACTCTGTCATTCATTGGGAACGATCCTTATATGGTTTTAAATTCAATTTTATAATGCTTTATTAAGGATAGTTTTCATTCATGTTGCTTAAAGTTTTAGGTCTTTAGTTTTATTTTACTGTAATATCATTGACTTTAGTAGCAGGATAATATTGAGAAATGGTTTCTATTAACTGATTTTTTTCTAAGAATTTAGTTTCTTATTTCTTTGCACATCTCATACTTTTTTAATTGAAGATTTAAACTTTCAGATAATATATTTTGGTAACTCTAAATTATCCCTCATTCCCAAAGATTATTGCTGTTCTTTGGTTTATTAATTTGTTTGGTTTAGTAGCTTGCCTGGTTCAACTCTGAAATTGTTCTTCCTCAAAGTATGCAGACATGGATTTATTTATTAGTTAGTTAGTTATTGCCCTAAGAACCTGATCCAGGGCCTTAAGCTTGCTAGGCAAGTTCTCACCACTGAGCTAAATCTCCAACCCTTTTATACCTTTTTTTTAGGGGGAGGGGTTATTTATTTTTATATTTTGTGTATATGAGTGCTTTGCCTGCATGTATGTTTATATAGCACATGTGTGCCTGGTGCCCATCGAGGCTGGAAAACGGCCCCAGATCCCCTGGAAATGGAGTCACAGATGGTTATGGGTCACCACGTGGATGCTGGAAATCAAGCCCAGGTCCTCAGGGAGAGCCGTCAACGTTCTTAACCACTGAGCCAACTCTCCCTCCCCTCTGCTTCACTCTTAGTCCTAATTTTGTTTTGTTTCCTGAGATGAGATTTTACTAACATTATCCAGGATGGTGTCAAACACTCGACTCTAGTGATACTCCTGCCTCAGCTTCTCATGTGCCGGGAAAACAGGTGTGGGCCACTGCACTTTGCCTTCATTCAATCTTTTCTTCAGTAAAAGTCACTCCTGACAATGACCCCAGTGTCTGAAAACTTGATAGTATGTAATGACTGGACAGAGATTGTGCCCCAGCCCCTTTGGCCATTACGTTCTGACAGTAGATTCGTGAGAACAGAGAGGAGCGAGGTTAAGTTTCTGCCGTTTTCAAGCCTGCCTCGAGGTTTACTTGTGCTGTGTCCTGACTTGAGTCTTCTGTCCATGCTGAAGCTGTGCCGACAACTAGGTCCCCTCTGAGCCAAATACTTAGAGCAAATTCATGGCACCTGTCTGTAGCTTCCACTGTGGTCTCATTCTCAAGCTAGTGACGACGGCCTTCTCCCTGTGCCTGTTGCCAAGACTACGCCACCACTGGCAGCGTTGAGCACAAGCAGTTCTTCTGCTTACTTCTAACGAGCCCCCTTCACCCACGACAGTGAAAACGCCCATGATGGAACCTCTGTACTTCAAAGCCAGGGGAGGAAATGGGAACAGATTCTGGCAGAACATCGCAGAGATTCACTGTTATTGCCCAAAGCTGAGAAGGTTTTCAGTCACACATAAGACATGAACTGTTACATGCCTCTAGGTGATTTCCAGAAGTGATTTTTTTTTTTCAGCATAATAGCTGTGTTTGGTTTTGTTGATATTGTTTGGGCTTTGTTTGTTTGCTTTCTTTTTGGTTTTATTTTTATGTGTCTTTGTGAGTGTATGCTGTGTGTGGGGAGACCCTTCTCAAACACCCATAGCTCCCCAAAGCAAGAGACGTCTACGTAGCTGCAGCTTGTCCTGGGACTCTGGCAGAGCCTTTGACCAGACATGTGATTGGTACCAAGCCTCAGCCAAGAATGTGTTCAGCAGGGGAGGGTATGACATCACTCCTGCCATCCTACACCACTCTTCACAGGTCTGCCATGCCAGGAAGACTTACACGAGCAGATAACCTCCCCACGTACCAGTCCTAACCCAAGTTATGGTAGCCAAGAGCAGCTAAGAAGCTAGTGAATTTACTATAAGTATTCGGATCAGTTAGGGACCGACTTGATCTCTACCCCAAAACCTGTGATGTCTGTGATCACAAGGATGTCTACTCATTTGTGAAGCTAAGAAAATAACAAATGGGATTCTGGGAAGAGGGATGTAAAATCATCTGATAGAAAAATACATTTCTAGCTGTACTCAATAGAAGGGAAATCTCCCCACAAACGAAATGTTTTATCTCTCGCTTAAGCAGTGGTTTTCTCTTTTCTTTCTTTCTTTCTTTCTTTCTTTTTTGTTTTTGTTTTTTGTTTGTTTGAGACAGGGTTTCTCTGTAAGTTTTGGAGCCTGTTCTGGATCTCACTCTGTAGACCAGGCTGGCCTCAAACTCGGGATCAAAGGGGTGCACCACCACCACCCGGCTAAGTAGTGGTTTCCAACCTTCCTAATGCTGGGAGCCTTTAATATAGTCACTCATGTTGTGGTGACCCCCAATTGTAAAATGATTTTGTTGCTACTTCGTAACTGTAATTTTGCTACTGTTATGAATTGTAATGTAAATGTCTGATATGCAGGATATATGACATGAGACCTCCAAAGGGGTTGTGATCCACAGGTTGAGAACTGTTGGCTTTAGCATCAGAAAAAAAGAAATAATTTGAACATATTTTCTTATATTCTATATTGCTGTTCTTGGGATGGTGCTAAATGGCTGGTCTTTTTATTTTCAAGCGCAAACTTGTACTTTTTAATGGAATAAAAACGTATAGGCCTTACTTTTCCTCTTCAAAATCTTACTTCTTCTATCTTTCCCCTGAGTAAACACAAGTTTCAGAGCAATGTCCTGGCCAAAGAGGGCTTAATTCCATGGTTCCTGTTTCTGATTGTTGTGTATCCATGATCTTCAAAATCTTTTATTAAAACAAAAAGTCTAGTGTCTGTAGGCTGCTGAGATGATTACAAAGCAAATGTAGTCAGATCTAATACATATGTACATATACATATACATTATATATACATATACATATATATATATATATATATATATATATATATATATATCTTTCAGCTTCATTTATTCGTTTTAGTTTCACTAGTATAGGAAATGCACAAAGCAATGGGCTTCATTGCAACATTTCCATACACACTTCTATGTATGTTGACCTGCTCACCTGTTCTGTTCCCTTCCTTGTCTCTCCACGTCTCCTGCCCTTCACTGTCCCTAGTCTACATCCCTGCCCACCTGTTCTAGCTCATGGTGATGAGCACCATGACCAAAGCAGTTTGGGGAGGAAAGGGTTTGTTTCACCTTATAGTTTACAGTCTATCATAAAGCGAAGTCAGGGCAGGAACTCAAGGCAGGGACTGGGAGACAGGGACTGCAGCAGAGGCCACGAGGAAAGCTGCTTACTAGTTTGCTCCCAATGCCTGATCAGCCTGCTTTTGTATAGTGCATAAGACCACCTTCACTGGTGGTGGCACTGCCCAGAGTGGGCTGCTGCCCACCCCCCCACATCCATCATTAATCAAGAAAACACCCCCCAGAGACATACTTATAGGCCAATCAGGTAGAGGCACTTTTTCAATGGAGGGCCCTTTTTTCCCCAGATGACCCTAGCTGGTACCAAGTTGATAAAACAAAACAAAACAAAACAAAAACCTAGTACCCCCAATTCCACATGTGATAGAAAATACATGAGGCTTGCTGTGTTGCCTACTTTTCTAGTTGCTGTGATCAGAGACCCGAAGAGAAGCAACCTGACTGAGGAACGGTTTTGGCTTACAGTTGGAGAGGACACGGCCCATGATGGCGTGAGGAAAGGCGTGGGAGCAGGTGCAAGAGGTCACATAGCATCTGCAGTGAGGAGCCGAGAGGGTGACAAATGTGCTGCTAGCTAGCCTCCTCCTGTTCCTTTATCCCAGGACCCTAGTTCATAGAACAGCACTGCCCACTCTCAGGTTAGTTTTCCAGCCTCAGCCAAACAGATGTTCTGGAAATACCCTCGCCCACAGCCAGAGGTGTTTTTTCATCGGTGAATTCTCAGTCCAGTCGAGTTGGCAATGATTAACCATCACACTTGTCTTCCTGAGACTGGCTTATCTTGCACAATGATCTCCAGTTCCATCCACTTTCCTGTAAACAACATCATTTTATTTTTTTGAATGGGTGATTGATCAGTCCGTTGTGCATGGGTGCTGCGCTTTTTTTTTTTTTTTTTTTAATCCATTCATCTGTTGAGTAGCATGTAGGCTGATTCCATAACCAGGTCATTGTGAATTCTGCTGCAGCAAATGTCAGTTTCCAGATATCTATATTATTACATTTACTTTATTAGGAGACAGATGTAGGAATTCGAGGAACTGGTCTCAAAATAAATGTAAGCCCCAGAGCGACTTTCAACTGTCCCACAAAAGAACTCTACACATGTCTTCTTTCCTAGCCATGTCATACTGATCTGCTGTCCTGGGCCATTTGTACACTTTCAGCCTTATCCTTTCCTGCTTTGTGGGTGTGACATTTGTTTATTCTTAACATTTTGTGGTGCGTTTGTTGATTTGTGTATTTAGTGTGGATATGTGCATGTACATGGAGGACAACCTCAAGAACTGGTCTTTCCCTTCTAGCAAGTGAGTCCTGGGATGGGTCTCAGGTTGTCAGGCTTGTTGATAAGTGCCTTCACCCACTGAGCCATCTCAGCGCCCGTTGGTTTATTCTTTATTGTCACACCTCCTTTTCGTCCCTATTTTCAAGTTTTCTCTCTTTCTCTGGAACAGACCTCAAGCTGAGAAGACGCCCAGTTTCCCATGAAAAGAGCTGATATCCGCAGTCACAGGGGTTTGGCTCTATGTGTGTTCAGTCCCATTTCATGGATGTGTTTGCAACGGGCTTTCAACCTTTCTTCTCCTGTGTAGATAAAGCTGAAGAACCGAATCCCTGAGCTGTATGCGCTGTGTCTTGATATTGAACAACTTCAGATAGTGACTTTTTTTTTTTGTCTCGTGAACCTCTTCTGCCCAGAACAGCGAGGCACACACTGTAACGTGCACGGAGGCTTTGCTTTTGAGGAGCACACTGCTCACCACAGAGTGAAGTTTCAGTCATGGCCCTTTCAAAGTCACCCACTTAGAGGTGCTAATTTTAGCCACGTCTGTCTCACAAGAGGTTTCCTCTAGCTAGTCAGTTTCCAGGTATCAAGCTTTCAAATGCTTTTGTAGCGAGGCAAGGGGGCTTATGAAAGGACGCCTCTGGATTTTCCATGTCCTTTCTTGAGTTTGAACAAAATTCAAAGAAACGCCCATATTAAAATTACTTTGAAAGGAATAATTGCTGACAAACTGAAGAACTAGAGCCTGTGGCATTTTTCCATGGTTTCTCATGATTTTTATATTCTCTCTCTCTCTCTCTCTCTCTCTCTCTCTCTCTCTCTCTCTCTCTCAATAGGCTGTCTCTATGCAGCCCTGGCTGACCTGGAACTCACTATATAGACCAGGCTGGGCTCAAACTCACAGAGGTCTGCTTAGCTCTGCCTCCCAAGTGCTGGGATTAAAGGTGTGTGCTACTGTGTCTGCCTGTGTTTTAGGTAAGGTCTCACATAGCCTAGGCTGGTCTTAAACTCACCATATAGCTGAAAACGGTGTCAAATTCCTATGTGTGTGGGGTAGGGTCCTGCCATTTGTGTACTCTGTTCAGAGAACTTCAGAGGAAGACCCAGTGCCATTTCTAAAGGAACAACGTAGGAGGTTGTATTTTCATTTCGCTCCCCGCCTCCCCGGGGTTTTCCTAGCATGACTTCCAATGCCTAATTCCCTCAATGTGATTGCTTTCCTAAGAGGAGAACACTTAAACCAAGGTCCTGCGTGGACTTTGCAGAGAGCTGCCCTTCTCCAGCAGCAGCCAGAGAGGAGGGCTCATCTGGATTTCAGCTCCCTGGGCTGTGTTTCATCAAGTCCCTTTGCCAGGGCCTCTCCGGCAGGCGAGCGGTGTCAACAAGTGTCGCACCTACTGCAGAAAACGGCCCTCAAGTTTCATCACGGTGATGCTAAAAAATATTCTCTAGCCTCAGCAGTGATCTAGTTCGTTCAAGGGCAGGCAAAACATGCTCTTCTTCCAGAACTTGCTTGGACACGGACTCTTGCCTCCTAGGAAGACATGAGTTTTTCTGAAACAGACCCAACCGCACTTTGATCTGTTTGTGGACAAGACCCTGAATCTGAGTCCCTGTCAGGGGACAAGGACATAAGGACATTCAATCAATGCTTCACATTCAGCCAGGAGACCCCAACAACAAGCCAGCCCTCCAATAACATCTCCCGGATAAACAATATTAAAAAGTAAGTATGGAGACTTTAGCTTTTAACAAGGATTTGGCTATGATTTAAATATCACTATTGACATTTTCTACAACAGAGAACAAAGCAGGTTATTTCCTTCTGAAACAGACCGAGGCTGGATGGGACATTGCGGTGTACAGGGCTTTAATGTGGTCACATGCTCAAGGTCTTGTGTCAAGCCCCCTCTGACCTCTATGAAACTGGGGGACATTTAAAAACGTTTGTTTATTTTGGTTTGCCAACAATTAAAATCACTCCTTTCACATCATATCTGTCTTAACAGAAACAACAAACATAAAAAATGGCCCAGAGGATCAATTTGTAAATGAAGATCATAGCCACTGTAAACTTGAGGCATCAAGGCAAATATCTAGTTGATACTAGCACTAGGTATTTGAATATTTTGTTCAAATATTATTCTTTTTGCATGAGGTTGTCTGAATGATTAGAAAATGTTAGCTTTCTAGGTGGGCAGCAATGTATCATGCAGTAATAGATCCAGTTTCTGGAAAGCCACTGGGTATTTAGAAATGATTTATATAGACATTCACTGCCACTAAATGGATTAAAGAAAGCTTGAGATAAAAAGTCAGTCCAAAAGGGAAATCAATTTTTAAAAAAATGGATTCATCATCGTGTTACATTTTAGTAAATTTTAATGGATACATTTAAACTTCAGAACTTCCAATTAAGGGTGTCAGTTACAGACATCTGACAACCATTTAAAAATAGATGTTTAAAAAGCAGGTCCAGCATTTCACTTGCTTCTGCTCAGATTATCTCCTTTCCACAGCTTCTTCCTTGTGCAAAGGTAACCTTCCTCAGTCAAACCAGAACAATGTTCTAAAAGGCATGGAGTCTGATTATACCAGCATGCCAGCTAAGGGAAAATTGGGAGAGCTTGTGTGCTCTAACAGTTCTGAACTGAAACCAACCTTCTGTAACAACCACTTGACACATCCTGTATTAAAACGTGCTGATGGCCAATAAGCAGGTGTGGGTATTGGAAATTGGGATCTCTATACATTTAAGTCTCAAAGTACATTGCCCGTTTGAAGTGTCTACCAAACGTGGGATCACAGTTTGAAGACAATTTAGTAGAGTGGAGTTTGTATTCATTTCAGGTGCGAGATCCTGACTGTATTCATTTTGAACAGCCCTGGGCATACTCACGTGTGAATGTTAGCATACACAAGGAGAATGAGCCTGTGGGTGTCCTAATCTGTACGGCACTGAGGAAGTAGACTAGTCTTCCAGAAGGAAGGACAGGATCTGAAGCTCAATTTGGAACACGCCTCTAACTCAGGCCCAGTCCTCTCACCTGTAAAGTGAAGAAGATAGCACCCACTTTAACAGGACTGAGAGGGGATGGGATGCACACAAATACCCGAAGTATCCATGGCACCGTAGTCTCTCAACCAAAATTCATCCTTTACCTTTGTCATGACAGTCTCTCCTGCAGTACTTCAGGATATGACCACAGTAACTCTACAAAGTAATAGAAAAAGAAACTTCTTATTGACACAATGAAAACATTTGATACTTTAAGGAAAATTCTGCACTTTAAAACAATGTGCCAAAACAACAATTTTAAAAGGGATTCTATCTTAGAATGAATTGATGATAAATAAGAGAAAACCCATTTTGCACTGAAGATGACAATTTGCTTATTGTCTTAAAGGATAAGTAAAGATTTATCAGCATCGTTTCAGAATACTTCGTCATATATACTAGTACCATGTTAAAGTCTGAGGGTTAGGGGAATGGGAAGGAGCGTAAGTGTAGATTTACAAGCCAACGTCTGTGGCTTTTGTGAAAACTATGTGAAGCAAGGCAGGAGCCTAGCCTGTCCTCAAAGATTATAGATTATGCTCACATTGATTAAACGGGCCAGGTAGAGCATGGAAGGAGAGATAGGGATTCTCTAAGGAGATTTATAGTTGGTGGATTAGAATGAACCCCACACCTGAACAGGCCATCATGGAAGAAGTGTGGTTTGTAGTCTAAAGACCACACACACTATGAGGTCTGTAGTAGCTGATGAGGCACGTGATTAGAGAGACAAGCATCTTGCCTAGGGCTCATGGGATGTTTCCAAAGAACTGTGACAGCAGATGTCTGTATTGTCCCTTCCTTTTTGACCCATCTCAGGGTTTTCCCCCAGACAGATAAGAATATCTTGATGAATTCTTTGCCTGAGTTACTGGAAGGTCACAAGCAGCCCTGTGGTTCTCAGCTTAATTGTGCCCAACAGGAAAATTAGAAACGTGGGAAAAAGCAATAGTGCCGTCTTACAGCATTATTGCCGTCTGGCAATAATGAAGGAATAAATACCTTCAAAGAAGGCAAAGGAGGCTAAAGAATGATTGGGGCTGGGGAGAGAAATTAGTAAGGCACTCGCCTTCCAAGCATGAGAAAAAGAGCCCAATTCCCAGAACCCACATAAAAAAACAACAACCCCCAAACAAACAAACAAAAACCAAAGGCATTCTGATGAGTGCTTGTAATGTTGATGGGGGTAGAGAAAGGCAGATCCCTGGGGTTCACCAGCCAGCCTAGCCTGCTAGGTGAGCTATACGCTGATGAAAGACAGTGTCTTCAAAACAAAACAAACAAACAAAATAGGGGCATTAAGAAGGTTCACTGGGTAGAGGTACCTGCTAGGCGACCTGAGTTCAGTCCTGGGGACCCACATAGTAGAAGGAGAGGACCGATTCCTGCAGGTTGTCTGCTGACCTCTACAGCTGTGGTGTAGCGCACAAATGCCCACCACCACCTGCTCACAAATATGTCAAATTAAGAACATAGCAACAGCAAAAAATCAAAAATGAGGTGGATGGCATCTGAGGAACCACTACTGTTGTCTTAAGACCTGCACACATTCACATGCAATCCCCACAAGTACCCCAGGACACACACACACACACACACACACACACACACACACACACACACACACACCCCACACAATCTAGAGCCCTTTTGGAGTTTCTGTCGATGCATACCTGACCAGGACACTCTGGGCATCTAGTCAAAGCCTGAATGCCAGACAACAGGACCCTCGGCTTTGGATAGCTCAGCCTGGGCACCATGCGTTTACCACACCAGAGCCAGATCCTCCATGGCTGCTAGGGTTTCATCTCAGGAGACACTGGTCTCCTTGGTCTTCAACCTGCTCCTAGGTGACCAGGGTCATCTGCTCCTCAATCCATAGCTTAAAGTGTTCTTGAGTCTAGTTGTTCTTCAAATTCCAAGCATACTAGAATCCAGACAGCATGTTAAATACTTGTTGGATTTTACCCAAGAGCCTCTGGTTCTCGTTTCTTCCATATTCTCATGTGATGCTGATGATGGTTGGGATGCAGAAACCACCTCAAGAGAAGCAACTCTTGGCCTGGCAATTCCTAAAGACAAACTTTTTTTTTCCATGTGTGGTTTTTGGTCACTGGATTTATTCTGTTGGAGATGCTGAGGTTATGGACATGTTGTGTTAGTGCTTAAAATAATCCAAAGGAGATGATCTAACCAGGTACTCTGCAGGCAAACGGTTCTCAGTCTGGCTGTGTGTGGGAGAGCAGTCCATCCTCTGCAAGGGGCTAGTTTTCTTCCAGTTGAAGGAAAGCCATTAAAAGAAGCAAGCTCTTGTGTTTAAATGATTCAAAATGGGTGGGATTTGAACAGGTAGACATGGAAAACATGTACCGGAAATGAGAAAACAAAATACAACCATAAAGGGCAGAAAAGGAATAAATATGGAACAAAACGAGTTTGGCTATACTTCCCACAGTCTTCTCAGTGCTCTCTTAGGGAAACATTCTTTGAGTAAGCCATCTCGTCTTCAATCTGTCGCTTCTGTCTATAATTTGGTGATCTCAAGTCCGTTACTTCTGCCTAAAATTTGGTTGTTACGTGGTGTCCAATGCAAGATCTGGACTAGAGAGTTAGCAGTAGGGATTTCAGGAACCAGGGTAAAGGAGGAGGGAGGCGTGGATACTTCAGTAAGTCTTTGAAAAGTAAAATGACGTTAGCCTACCGACTATTGAAACAACATGGGGATTTATTGCTCATACAATGGAAGAAAAGTCTAGGCAATGGATGGGTCAGGACTCATGTTCTGTCTCTGCATTTCTGGAGGCTCAGCTTCTCTCTGTTTTGGTTTCAACCTCAAGCCAGCTTTCTCACAGTCTCCAGATAGACAGCTTTCTGTCAAGAAAGCCTCTCTGACAGCGCCCCCCCCCACCCCGGGCTTTCTCCTCTCTGTTGAGGACAGAATGAAAGGTTTAAGTCCTGCATTGGGCTGGATTGCTTCCTGCGCTTCTTTCTGGAACATGCAATGCGTGATTGGCTTAGCCTTGGTGACTGAGCTGATCAGCACCCAGGAAAACCATGATCCATTTAGACCAACCAGAGCTCACAAAGCATGTAAGTCAGGGCGAGTCTGACCACACCAAGTCACCAGGAAGCTGGGTGGTGGGGGATACGGGGACCAGTGGTTAGCGGGACACGGAAACAATGTTTTGGAGAGCGGTCTCTGAAGTCATCCCATTACTTCCCTTGGTCTAAGGTTAATAGTAGGCTCATTCGTGCCTTAAAGCAGTGGTTCTCACATTGTGGGGGGTTGCATATCAGCTATCCTGTATATCAGATATTTACATTACCATTCATCACAGTAGCAAATGACAGTTATGAAGTAGCAATGAAATAATGTTTTGGTTGGGGGACACCACAACATGAGGAACTGTATTAAAGGGTCACAGCATTAAGAAAGTTGAAAAGCACTGCCTTAAAGTCTTGTGATGATCCTGTTTTAAAGTACAGTCCAGGCAAATAAAAGTATTTTTCCACAGGGCAACCTTAACTGTCATTGGAGTGAGCCATTGGATATAGCAGTACCATGCTCTGAAGAACATAACTATTTTAAAAAATTTATTTCATTTCATGTGTTTTGACTGTATGCATGTATGTGCACCACATGCATTCCTGGTGCCTGTGGAGATCAGAAGAGGCATCAGATCCCCTGGAACTAGAGTTACATGTGGTTGTGAGTAGCCATGGGGAGCCTAGCCATCTCTCCAGCTCCTAGAACTCTTTAAGTTTTTTAGATGTGGTGTTCTTCATCCCTAATGCATATCTTGCTTCCTATGATAGCGCTCCCTCAAGAATACTTGGCAAATTTCTAAAGTGCTTGTGATTCAAGGTTTGCAGAAACCAGGCATGGTGGCATGCACCTGAATCCTGGCACTTGGGGTGTGGAGACAGGAGACTACTTCTAGGTCAAGTCCATCACTGAGTGGGGTCAGGGCAGAAACTCAAGGCAGGAATCTGAAGGCTATCCCACACAGCATTACTTCCAACCAAGGAGCCATGGAAGATGCTGCTGACTCTGTAGCTCACTCTAAGCCCTTTACTAACTGAACTAAGTTTCCCATAAATCTAATCGTTACTGCTATTTGTAACATAATTTTAAATCTTTTCCCACTTAGTAAATAACTTCTACTGTTTAAATTAATTCAGAGTGGGAGTTGGTAGAGAGATGGCTCAGTGGTTAAGAGCACTGGATGCTCTTCCTGGAGACCTGGATTTGATTCCCAAAACACATGTTGGCTCACAACCATCTGCAACTTCAGTTCCAGGGGGATCCGAAGCCCTCATCTGCCCTCCATGGGCACCTGGCATACATGTGGTGCAAACATACATGCAGGCAAAAACCACCTGTATACATAAGAAAAATTACAGAAGGAATAATTGAAAACAAAGTATCTTCATGGCCTATGCCTGAATCTAAGGTGGGGGCAGGTGAGTTCAAGGTCAGTCTGGGCTGCATGCAAACATGTGTACATAATACGTAATACTATGCACACATAAATAGTAAATAAATAAACAAGGCAAGCAGAAGCAGTCTGTGAAAAGCTTTCTCTAAAATACTTTGGCAAGGTTAGAGGAGAGTGGCAAGCGATCGGGGAGGCCACCCACCTCACTTGTCCTCTCCATGCAGGGCTGTTAGGCTCTCTGTCCGCGTACTGACAGGTGATTAGTTTTGTGTAAGAAATTCAGGCTCAGTTCACTCTACCCAGAGTTGGATCCATTCTTCAGTGTGTGGCAGCAAGCAAATCAGAAGGGAATCTAATGTCCCAGGTTCTTCCCATATCATCCCAAGTACTAATTTCCCTCTCAGTCTGGTTTAAGTAAGTATTTCCCAACGGGGATAACCCAGGGTTGCCTTGTTTGTTACAGTGGGGTGTACTAGGAGACTGGGTGAATGTGGAGAAGAAGGGGGCCAGAGGGGAGTGCTTTTCTTCTACAGTGCTCTTTTTGATGGGTCTTGTTGATGCAACGGAGGATTGTACTCAATGATCTGTGGCATTCAACTTCCAATCAAAGAAATAATCATTAACTCGAAAGAGTGGATCTCATTAGCCATAGGACCATGTTCTACCTGTGCATGTATGCATGCATGCCTTGTGTGTGTGTGTGTGTGTGTGTGTGTGTGTGTGTGTGTGTGTGTATGTGAGTGTGCTTGTGTTGTGAGTATGCCTCTCTGTTAGTGTGCTTGTGTGAGAGTGTGTTTGTGAGTGTGCATATTTGTGTGTGTGTGTGAGTGTGTGTGTGTGTGTGTGTGTTACTGGGAATTGAATCTAGGGCTAGACAAGTGCCCTATGACTGAGTGATAGCCTCATCCCTCTTTTTACTTTTTACTTTGTAGCAGGATCTAACTGCATCACCAGCTGACCTTGAATATTCCATCCTCTTGCCTTGGGCTCCCGAGTAGAAGGGCTGTAGACATGCACCACCAAGGGGTGAGTTCCCTTTGTGCATTGCAAGCCTTCCTCTCTTCTCTGTCTCTTACCTGAAGAGGCCAGGATAAGATGATGGATGTGTATCATCTGAATATACCAATAATCATATTCAAGAAACCAAGATGCTTTCATTAAAAAGCTGTGTGACCTTGAGAAAGATACTTATCATGTCTATGCTTTTCAGTATGAAATCAGGGAAGATACTACGCTCTGATATGTTTAACCTTGAGATAGTTTTAAACTCCCTCCATTAAAGAATTGGAAATTAGTTTAAATGGCAGAGGAGAGGAGAGGACAGGAGAGTGGAATAGAGGAGGGGGATGGGAGGGGAGGAGGGGAGAGGAGAGGCAAATCAGTGGGAAAACTGTAGTCTACCAAAAGTTGAGAAAAAAAATACAATTGAAAATAAAAAGCTAGAGAAAGCGGCAACTACATGCCCAGCATCCACCCTGTCTTTATCAGTGAACACACAAATACTGTAAAAGTTCAATTTTATGATGTAAAGTAAAAGTAACATGAAAGTCACTGTCCTTAAACAATATCATCACATTCCTATAAATACTCAAATACTCAGGACAACTAGGCTACTCGATTTGTGTGTATTTCTAAACATATTAAATGTACAAACAAGCATATTTGGGCATATTCATATTTTATTTACGCGCGCGCGCGCGCGCGTGTGTGTGTGTGTGTGTGTGTGTGTGTGTGTGTGTGTGTGTGTGTGTATTTATGCTTGCCAATTCACACGATGTGAGTGGAGGTCAGAGGACAGCTTTCAGGAGTTGGGCTTTCTATTTCTACCATGTGGCTTCTGAGTATCCAACTTCATTAGTTAGGGTGGGTGGGAAGTGCCTTTACCCACTGAACCATCTTGTCACCTTGGGATTCTTTTTAAAGGGCTAGCATACTTAACACTTCTAGATCTCATTTCACTTAGCAATATGCTTCCGAGGTCACTTCTTGTCTGTCAGACAGAACCTCCTCGTTCCCTTTTAATACACACTGCTGTTAAAAGACTCTGTCAAGGGCCAGGGATGGAGCTGAGTTGGTAGTGTTTGTCTACACGCATGAAGTCCAGCCTTCAACCCCACCCTCCATACGATCCCAGCACTGGGGAGGTGGCAGTCAAGCAGTCAGAAGTTCAAGGCCATCCTCCACTACATAGGGAGCTTGACACCAGCCTGGGCTGCGGGATACCGCATCTCAACAACAAAGCAGGAGAAGGTTCTACTGTCCAGACATAGACACTGGATCTACTAGATTCCTGCTAGCGGGTGTTTGTGCTGTGATCACAGCAGAGCTTTGACAGCGGGTGCTCCCCAAACACTTGTCTCCCTTTCTCTTTTTAACACTTACTCTGTTATGATGTGTTTGCATGTTATAGAATCCACTCAGTTTTAATGCAATGACTTTGTTTTTCTGAACTCACCACGTAGGTAGCTATCACCACATTTTTGTTTGTTTGTTTGTTTGTTTGTTTGTTTGTTTTTGTCACAAAAGATCTCTGGTCCCATTTAGTGTTTAAAAAGATAGTATCAGTATGGATTCATTGTACAATAGATGGGCTTTGTTATGACATGTTAAAACATGTATATTGCATACTTTGCTCATGTTCTATCCTCTGTTACCCTTTCTTGTCCCCTCTCCCCTTCTGCCAGTCCCTTGACAAACAGTCCTCCTTCTTCCGTGTCTCATGTCTCTATGTGTGTGTATGTGTGTGTGTATGTATGTGTGTGTATGTGTGTATATGTGTGTGTGTATATGTGTGTGTGTATGTGTGTGTATGTGTGTATATACGTGTGTGTATGTATGTGTGTGTATGTGTATGTATATATGTGTATATGTGTGTGTATGTGTGTGTGTATGTATGTGTGTATGTATATATGTATGTGTGTATATGTATGCGTGTATATGTAGGTGTGTATGTGTATGTATATATGTGTGTGTATGTGTGTGTATGTATGTGTATATATATGTATATGTGTGTATATATGTGTATGTGTATGTATGTATATATGTATGTGTGTATATGTGTATGTGTATGTATATGTGTGTATATGTGTGTATGTGTATGTATATGTGTGTGTATGTATGTGTATGTATGTGTGTATGTATGTATGTGTATATGTCTATGTATATTTGTATACATTAACTCACATATATTTATTGTCAATCAGTCCTCATCAACCAGCAGCCACTAGCTGCCCTTGTGTCCCTACTGCGTCCTTTGGATATTTGGAATCATAGACTCTGGGTCTTTGGGTCTGATTTCTTTTGCTGAGTCTGACTGAGGGTGTTTTGAGGTTCATCCATGTTATACCCTGTACATCCTTTGTTACTCGGTGGTATGACCATGCCACACTTTGTCTATTTACCACTTGGCTATTCTGTTTGTTTCTAATTTTGGGTACTCTGAGTAATTCTACAAATGCCGTTTGTTTGGGGCTTTTATAGCGATGGATGTTTTCACTTCTCTTGGCAAGGATTTCTAGGTGTGGAATTGCTAGCTCGTTAGGTAGATTCATGTTTAGTTTTTTAAGAAACTTAAACTGTTTTTCACAATGTCTTTTACTATTTTTTCCCTCCACCGGGGAGAGCCAGGGGCTGCTTCTGTTCTTTATGTGTGCTCTCTGACAGGGTCGAACCCTCCTGGGGCTCTGGTTTGGATCTCCCTGACGACTGAGGATGTGGAGCATCTTTTCATAGGTTTGTTTTCCTGTCTTTATTTTTCATGTACAACTTAGCGTCATACCCGAAAGAGAGCACGACACTCAAGTGTCAGCTCACCTGAGCCCGCGTCACATGGCAGCCCTGCCACGTTCACAGTTCTCTGTGGTGAGCCAAAAATAAATACATAAATAAAAACAAACAAACAAACAAATAAATAAAAAACCACCAAACCAAAACCAAAACAACCACCACAACAAAAATTGTCCCTTTTCAAGTGTTTGAGATGCCCTCAAGAACCCACCAATAGACTCATGCTTTCTACCAATTTGTGTAAAAGACATCATTTTTGTAATTTTCCAGACATTAAGCCCAAAGCCACAGACATTAGACCACACTCACACAATGGTTATTTTGCTATTCAGAAGACCTTTATAAAAATGTAAATAGTACTATATTTACATCATTTCTGCCCTCTCTCTTCCCCCTCCAACTCCTCCCATGCCTCACTGCTCCCCTAAGTAACAACCTCTTGTTTAATAGGTACGTGTGTGTGTGTGTGTGTGTGTGTGTGTGTGTGTGTGTATGTATGTATGTGTGTGTGTGTGTGTGTGTGTGTGTGTGTGTGTGTGTGTGTGTGTGTGTAAAACCTCCCAGGTAGCCATCTCTAAACATGTACATTATATGTACTTTTTAAGAGCATAAATGTATTTAGAATCTGTATAATTAAAAGCCTGTATTATTTTTTAAAAGTAGGAAACTTGCCCTAAACCATACAGGAAAAAGAAAGGAAATCAGGGAGGGATAGAAAAAGCCTGATATTCTTTTGAGTTTTTTAGGTTGATTTTGAAGCCCCTCCATGGCTCCCTCCACTGACACCAACAATTCAGACTCATTTGTCCTCTCTAGCACAGAACGATCAGTGTGTCATTCTCATCCCCAGAGAAGACACGAAACTTGAACCACGGCCTGACTTAAGTGTCCTTTCCCTCAGGGAACAGTCAGTGCCCGGTGGCTGAGACGCGTGGCAGCTAACCTGACCTCGTGAGTCAAACCCACTGTCAGTGTCTTCACGTGTGGGACAGACCTGACAGGAAGTGGTCACCTGTGGGGGAGCTGCAGCTGACGCACAGGGGCCTCACCACGCCCCCCCCCCTCTGTGAGCCCTTTCTTTCCAGAAAATTCAGCCCACAGCAGTGGTCCTAGGAATGAGAGTGGGAGGAAACTTACTCTGCACATACTTCCCCAGTGAGCATTACTCCAGGAGACATGTTTACCTCTTAATTGGCAAGTCACTTTAAAAAAACAGCCACACTGCGGTAACCCACAGCAGAAAAGGAAACTCGTGAAGAAGTCATCTCACTGGAGAGCCTCCACATTACTGTGATGCCAGCTAACCATGTACCACTCTGAGGAGGCAGTCGATGTGGGCTCTGATCCGCATACTGTTACCGGTCCTGGCTGACAGGTGAGGAAATAGATTCGATACTGTGCCCAGGCAGAGCTGCAGCTACCTTTGTTCCTGACAGTCTAGGTTTGGTCCAGAAGCCTAGGATGGTCTCCTGTTCAGGAGAGCATTTTCCAACTGTGAGATTCCCCAGAATCATTGAGTAAGACTGTAGGAATGTGGAGAGCCAAGGTAGTAGTCAGCTTATTGCCAAAAGTAGTTCCCAACAAGTATTGCAGACTGGCCTAAATTGTTGATGACATTCATCAGCATGCATTACAATGTGGACAAACTTGACAATATTATGCTAAGTGGAAGGTTCTGATTATACGAAGTGTCCAGAAGAGGCAACTCCACAGAAATAGAACATAACTTGGTGGTTACTGAAGGCTGTCTGGACTAGCACAAGGCATGAAGATGGGGAGATGGGGAGACGTGAGACTTCTTTTGGGGGTAATGGCACACTCTAAAATTGATTGTGGTGATGATGGTTACACAAGCCAGTTATAACGAAAGTCATGGAGTCATAACTTTTCAGTGGGTGAAGTATGTGGTATATTAATTATCTCATTACAGATGTGTTTAAATATCACTCTGGGTCAATAAGTCACAGGAGGTGTCTTCACCTAGAAACCACAAGTCCATAAGTTTGCCAGACCTTGTCCCTTCCCTGTATTTACTATACTATTGCAAAATACCATAAAAAAAAAAAACAAACACTGGGGTCTGGTGAGGTAGCTCAGTCACAGAGGCCTTCCGAACATGTACAAGCCCCTGGGTCTGATCCTCAGTACTGCAACTTGGAATATAAGATGAAAAAATAAAAGTGACTTAGGTTTGTTCTTACTGCCATATGTGTACCCCTAATTCTATAATTATCCTGTCAGTAATACTGAGCAGTAGCCACTTTAAAATCCTAAATACAACTTTAATTAAAAAAAAAGAAAATCTTGCCAGGTATGGTGGTGCATGCCTTCAATCTCAGCACTCAGGAGGCACAGGTAGGTGGATCTCTGTGAGTTCAAGACTAGCTTGGTCTACAGAGCAAGTTCCAGGACAGCCAGGGCTGTTACACAGAGAAACTCTGTCTCAACAAACAAACAACAAAAAACCAAACAAACAAACTCAACCCAAATTTATAGCTCTGGCTTCTCTGACGGATCGAGCCTCTAGTGAAGGACAATTCCCCTGCTGTCCAGGGCAGCTTCTCCTGCCTGCTCTGCATGGTGGGCCCCTCAGCACCTTGAGGGTGGCCCATCTCCACTCACTTTTTTCGGTTCTGTATTTATTCTGGTCTATTCATTACTATAAGTTGGCAATGCCCCTCCCTGTCTGTCTCTATGTCTGTCTCTGTCTGTCTGTCTGTCTCCCACCTTCCTTCCCGCCCTCTGTCCTCTTCCTTTTGTTTCTGTCTTTCTGTGTTGGGGATCAGACCCAGGGTCTCTGACGTGACAGGTAAATGTCCAACCATTGAGCTGCCCTTTTTCCTGAGAGGTTTCTTTAAGCACTTTCTTTCACACAAAAGATGAGTTCTAAGAATTTTCAAGATTCAAAACATTTTGAAACTTTTCAAGGTACTTCTTTCTACCTAGTTGGGAAGCCTTTCCCACTACACATTACTATGAGCGCTAAGAAATATCTACAGGTTTCACATCTGTGAGTTTAACCACCTTTAGACCAAAATTACTGCAGTTAGAGTTTTCCTGCCTGGCCCACAGTCAGGACAAATCTTTCTCACCCGCCAGGCCCATAGACGCTCAGACCCAACCAAGTAAACACACAGAAACTTACATTGTTTAGAAACTGTATGGCTGTGGCAGGCTTCTTGTTATCTACTTCTTCTATCTTAAATTAACCCATTTCTATTAATCTATACTTTGCCACGTAGCTTGTGGTTTACCAGTACCTTATCTCTTGTCATGGCGGCAGCTGGCTGTGGCTCTCCTGCCCCAGCCTTCACTTCCCAGAATTCTCTTCTCCTTGTCCCACCTACCCTATTCTTCCTGCCTGGCTACTGGCCAATCAGCACTTTATTTATTTTAACCAATCAGAGCAATACATTTGACATACAGAACATCCCACAGCAAATTACTTTGGAATAAAATTGTATATGTGCTGCAGAAGTAGACTTTCCCCCCTGCTATTCCCTAAATGAGACTTTCTAATTACTCTTTCCATAGCATCTGTGGCATACTGGACACTCTAAGTAATCTAGAGATGGTTCAAAGCATAAGAGTGTATACGCACAGGCTATGTGCAAACACTGTACCGTTTTATATAATGGCTTGAGCATCCTTGGATCTTGGTATCTCAGGGTGGTCCCAGTAACAACCCTATGAGAAAAGTGAGGGAAGGCTGATAGATAAGAATGAAATCTGGACTTTACAGCTGTAGGTGTGAACTCCTGAGCCGCCAAATGTGCTTGTAAGCTAATCTAGAATGGAGTTGCGGGGGAATTCTCTTGTTGGCCTGTGCAAATAATTGGCCATATACAACTGAGATAGGCTCACCTGACTCTTACATGAGTTAAATATAATGGGTTACTCAGGGACCCCAGATGCTTCAGGGGTCCCCACATCCATGTTCATAGAAGTTCTGTAACCCAAAATATTGGAAATGCAGTTCCCTCTCTCTTACCAAATCCCAAAAGGACTCATACTCAGAAGGTATCCTTTCTCCAAAACTTCTTTTCCACTTCCTGTAGTAGGTTCTAGCAGCTGCTAGGCAGGCATATCAAACTCCTCCTCGAGTCCAAGTGTTCATGGCTCTTCTTGCTTTTTTTTTTTTTTTTTTTTTCGGAGCTGAGGACCGAACCCAGGGCTTTGCGCTTGCTAGGCAAACACTCTACCACTGAGCTAAACCCCCAGCCCCCTCTTCTTGCTTTTGGATGCTAACATCTATCACCTCAGCTCTGCTGCATCTTCTACCCATGAAGCGACTCTGTGGAACTTCAGACTTAAGCCGCAGACTTGCTTCCTGCAGAACACAGAAGGAAGATGGCCGCACATTCTCTTAAATGAGTGTCTTTGCCTGGGCACACAGAGAGGGAAGGGTTTCCATGCAGAGACTCACCTCATTCTAAACTCAACAGAGCATCTTAAAGGGAAGGAGGCATGGCAAACCTCAACAGTAGCTGGAGAGACCTTGGAGTGCTAGAACATCCAGCCCTTATGAGTGGAATGTTCAGGTAGGGTCACACAGGACGCTTGTCTGCCACCACCCTAAATCCTTATCCTACTTGAACAGGGAGACCCTCAGTCTTCCAGAGCTGGGCCCTGCCCATGAGGCAAATGTCCTGTCACACTGTGAAGTCTCCTGGACTCATTCTCCTCTCCACACTCCCGCTCATTGAAGGCTGTGTGGGTGCCAGTGATACCCTCAGCTAATGCTAGGGAATCTCCTCTGACAGCCACCTCTTCGGCATTAGACAGTCCGGGAAACAATGAGGAAAGGGTGGAAACTGGGTGGCTATTAATGGTTAAAAGGTTGACATTTGGGCCACGTAAGGGTGGAAACTGGATGTGAATGATTCAGAAGCTGACACCCAGTCTGTCTTATGATCTCACCACCCCTACACTGACCATTGACAGTTTCCAATCCCCTCTTCTCCATTCTTGCTCACCATACTACTGCGGTCTTTGCCCTTTCTGAGCTCCGTGGTGTCTGAGGGTTGAAAGGGGAAGTGGACTGCTGCTGTTTGCATAGACTTCGTTGTGATTTCAAATCTCAGGCCTCTATAAAGGACAGATTTGGCGGGAGACGCCGACGCATGTGTGTAGGTAGAATAGGAAAAACAAGTCCTTTGGAATCAGACCCACCTGCATTCTCAGGGCTGCCTTAGGGCTGTGGGAGCTGGGACCCTTGTTGCTCCAGTGTCAGTCAGCAAGTCCTGAAGGCAGGCAGCCTCAAGGCAGCAGCCACTTGCTGTGATATCTTTAGCAAGTGGATGAAACGTCCTGAGCCTGTATTCCTCATGTATGCAATCTAAGGGGTTCTGACAAGCACTCTTCAGTTAATTTAAGATTCATTAATGACCTGACATTACCTGGTGACTAACAAGAGTGTGATGCCTGTGTCTACCAAAGAAGGCATGCTTGCTCAAAAGTGCAAGCCCAGTTCCTCCCCTCCCCTGGGGTGTTCAAAAGGGTTGGTAGTTTCTGAATTTCAACATCTCACCCACCTAAAGATTCATTTGAATGCAGTCCACTCCTTTTGGGGGAAGTAAATATATGTATTTATTTTGTATTTTTTGAGATAAGCTCTCATTCGGCCTAGGTTGGCTTCAAATTTGCTGTGTAGCCAAGGATGACCTTGAATTCCTGATCCTGCTGTCTACACCTTCAGAGTTCTGCAATTACAGACTGGCTATATGATGTTGGAGGTGGAACCCAGGACTCTGTGCATGCTGGGAAAAATGTTCTCATCAAGTGAGCTGTATTCCCAGTCCGCATAGCAAGAAGAGAGAGCCAGACTGCAGACCCATGGGCTTCTGCTCTCATAGTTTTTTGGATAGTCCCATCACTGGTCACTTCGTGGCTCTTAGGCAGAGCTACCCAACTCCAAACAAGCAACACTATAACATTGCCCTTGAAGGAAGTGGAGTGCTGAGCTTCTGGGGGAGGGGAGATCAGGGAGACTGCAAAATGTCTTGAGATATGTAAGGGGGATCCTTGACACACCATCCCAGAAGATCTCTGTTCCAGGAAGGCTGCTGAGGACCCTCCACCACTGTCTCAACTGCAGCTGGGCAGCAGAGCCACACCACATAGCTCCTGGGAGTCTAAAGGTCAGAATAATCACAGAACATATAGTGATGGTGGCCTCGTTTGTGTTTCAGATCACGTGGCATGAAAGGATGACAGATCCGGGCTGCCTCCAGAGGCACAGGCTGTGTTTTTTATCAACGTTACTTTCCCAGAAGGTTCCGGAGAAGTCTGATGTTGTGCTTCGATGCATGATAGCTGGTAATGACCCCTAACTCACCCTAGACTAGCTGCTGCTCAGACTAACTATGGCTCATCCTAGCCTAGCTGCTTTTCAGCCTAGACTAACTGCTCATCCCCCTACCCTATGCTTCTCTGCAGACCAGATTTATTGGCTCAAAGACAATGAAAACATTTGAAAAAAGTACCTAAGAAATTTATTCTGAGTAATCAGTTAAGCAACTAACTCCTCTCTGATGTTTTTCAAGTGACTTCCGGACGCTGAGTGCTTTTCCTCGCCTCGTGCTGTGGCTCATGGTTAAGCATTCCTCCCACTGGCTAATTTTCAGACAATCTGCTCTTCACTTGCTGTGGCATCTAGGAATAATTTCACTTGATAAAATTGAGCTCTTCTGTCAGCTTTTAACCATGTCCGTAGGGTGGCTAAATTTGCCTCCCACTGAGGATGCTCAGGCATGCTAGTAAACAAAGAACAATTTAAAACTGAAGCAAGAGGTGCCCAAAGGACATAAGGCCGAAGATGGGAACTACCTCTGGATTGAAGAATAGAGCACTCAGAGCTGAGGATTGGGTATCGGTGGTCCAACAGTAAAGGGATTGCATTAAAAGTAAGGGGGCAGAGAGATGGATCAGATGGTAAAAGCATTTGCAGTATAAACCTGACAAGTCGGAGTTTGTTTCCTGGGTCCCACACCGAGAGAAGTGACTCATGCAGACTTCCACAAATGTGCCGTGGCATTCTCAACACACAGACACACACACAGACACAGACACACACACACACACACACACACACACACACACACGAAGATTGAGACAGAGGGACAGAGAGAGAGAGATTGAGACAGAGGGACAGAGACAGAGACACAGAGAGAAAGACAGAGATAGAGAAAAAGGCACACAGATATATATATAGAGAGAGAGAGAGAGAAAGAGACACACACACACACATACACACACATATACACATACACACACACACACACACATATACGCACACATATACACACCAAGGGGAAAAGGGGAGAGATACACACATGCACACACAGAAAGAAAGAATAAAAATAGTAATTTGACAGATATATTTTTTAAAAAAATCTATTTGGATGACTCTTTTCTTTCTTAAATTGTATCTCTACCCTTGAAAACACAAAGACACTACAGCCATGGTGTCTCCTTAGGGCAAACAGAAATCACTTACCCCCTTACCTTTTCTTCCTAACTCACAGGAGGAGTGTGGCCATAGACATGACTACCCTTCGTTTGTAGAAGTCAAGATGAAACCTTGTCTTTGGTCTGGAGGCTGGGGTACCCTACGCATCTATACTCAGCCTCTCCAAGTCCATAGCTGGTGGCTTTCTCAATGCTCTTCGATGACCATTCAAACAGAAGGAGAGACCCAAGCTGATCCTCAGTCTTCTGAGAGAACTGCCATGTGTTTAGACAGATCCTAAACTTGGTCACTGCTCCTCACATAGCAGCTAGATAGATCACTTGGGATGGTTCAGGCAGTGACTCACAGAAAGATTCAAAAACAAGGAGAGGAAGGCTGGGGGTGGGGGAGTATGGCTCAGTGGTAGAATGCTTGCCTAGCATGCATAAGACCCCAGGTTCCATCCTTAGCGTTGGAAAACAAAGGGAGGAAGGAGAAGTTTTAGGTGAGGTCTCCAGGAGAAAGGAGAACCTTCCAGAAGGTACAACATACCACTTCCCTATGCATGTCTCATTTCTGGCGGATGGTTCAGGCTCAGGCTATGCACAGGGAAAAACTCTGGCAGTAGCCAGGAAACTGGAGGAGAACAACCAGCCCTGATCATTCTGAATGAACAAGTGGGGGTCAAAAGGCCCCAGGGGCCAGCTCTCACATGCTTCACATGCTTTCTCCAGGAAAAGCCACACACACGTGCAAAAAAGGAGGAATTCGGTGCTTCCTAAGCAGGGGCTACAGAAAGCTGGTGGAGAGGGGGAAGAACAGGCAGAAATGAAGCCCCACAGCCTCTTCTTCTGTGGGTTTCCTGGGAAGCTCCCCTTGACTCTTTACATCTGCCTGTAGGAAGTTGAGGCAAGAAGTTGCCCGGCTAGGGTTTGTCCTTGCATGTGGGCCTGTGTTCTTGGCATTGAGGGCAGCTGCTCAGGCACCTACCCAAAGAAGGTAGGAAAACCCCAGAGCTGCCGAAAAGCATATATGTGGCTTTGGTATGCAGACAAGGAGCCGGACCGAGTGTTCTCAGATCTTGCTAGTACATGTCTTTCTGAGTCTTACCATCCTGACCTCTTTTTTAACCTCCTTACCTTTTCTAGATATTCCTTGGGGGAACAGGGACTTCTTTGGGGCTCTCTGGGTTGCCTGCCAAAAATTAGATAATATAGAAACAAACCCCAAGACAGTTCCTGGTATGGATCCAGAATGTATGTTGTTTGCTAACCCTGAACTTCGCTTCCTGCACAGACAGCACATTTGATAATTCTTGGTGGCATGGAGAGTAGTGAGAAAGCTCTTTGGGACACACTGGAAACTTTCCCAAGGTAACAGGAAAGACAGAATTTCTACTGTGCGGGTTAAATTCTTCCACTGGCCCATGAGCATTCACACCCAACAAATGATCACCAGAGTAGGATGAGCCCTGCTAAGGGAAGAGATTGTCAGTGGGCCGATTTTTGTGATAGTATCATTCACATATACATAAGACCTAGGCGATTTATGCTCCAGACTTCTTCTTTAGGAAGAAAATGGAATTTTTGTTCTTGTTCCATTCAAGCAGCTTAACCAGCCTCAAACTCACTTGGCTTCTGAGATCAAAGGAGATGGAGCATTGTTCAGGGTGGCATGGCCATGGACACATTGAAATTTTTTTCATTACATTTATTTATGTATGTATTTATGTGTGTGTATGTGTGTATTTGTGTGTGTGTGTGTGTGTGCACGCACGCGCATGCAGGTACACTTACACTTGCATGCCATAGCACACATGTAAGATCAGAGAACAATTTGTGGGAGTTAGTTCTTTCCTTCTATCATGTGGGTCCCAGGGATGGGACTCAGATCATCAGACTTGGTGACAAGTGCCTTTACCTACTGAGCCACCTTGTAGGCCCCTCCAGAAACATTTTTTTTTTTTAAATAACAATCTATTTTGTTCTTTCAGGTGCAGGTTTGAGCACTGTTATGTATAATTTCCAATGGGCTTGGAGTGTAGCTAGGTGGTAGGACCCTTGCCTAGTCAGGGCTTCTGTTGCTGTCATAAAGCATCGTGACCAAAAGCAACTTGGGGAAGAAAGGGCTTATTTCATCTTGCAGCTCACCGGTTACATTCCATCTTGTTGAGGGAAGTTAGGGCAGGAACTCAGGCAGGGCAGGAACTTCAAGGTGGAAACTGAAACCAAGAAGTTCCATGGAGGAGTGCTGCTTCTTGGCTTACTCTCCACCGCTTGCTCGGCCTGCTTTCTTATAGCACCCAGGCACGGCACTACCCACAGTGAGCTGAGCTCTTCCACATCAATCATAAATTAAGAAAATGCCTCACAGACCAATATGGTGGGGGCATTTTCTCAATTGATGTTACCTCTTCCAAAATGATTCTATTTTTTTTTTTTTTTCTGGAGCTGAGGACCGAACCCAGGGCCTTGCGCTTGCTATGCAAGTGCTCTACCACTGAGCTAAATTCTCAACCCAGAATGATTCTAGCTTGTGTCAGATTGACATGAAATTAACCAGCACTCTTAATAATTGCAATATCCAGCACCACACACATAAAACACATAAAAGCATAATTTTCCCAATGGTAATAAGAGGATCTTGAGAGATGGCTTACAAGCTAAGATTGTCTACTGCTTTTGCAAAGGACTGAAGTTCGATTCCCAGCATCCAATTGGATGGCTCACAGTTGTAACACCAGCTCCAAGAGCATCCCTCTGGTCTCCTTGGGCATTGACACTCATGTGCACATGCTCATGTTCAGATACAGACATATAACTAAAAATAAAGATAAATCTTTAAAAGAAATGAAAGATACGATGATCTCTGTGCAAATATAAAATTAACAATCGAAGGCTTTGTTCAACTCATTAATGAATAAAAGAACTAAAGAATATTAAGCCTGAGGACTACATAGTTATAGACATTTAAAAATGTCAGGAGAGAGCCTGGTGGTGGTGGTGCACGCCTTCAATCCCAGCACCCAGGAAGCAGAGCCAGGTGGATCTCTATGAGTTCGAGGACAGCCTGGTCTACAGAGCAAGATCCAGGACAGGCACTAAAACTACACAGAGAAACCCTGTCTCGAAAAACGGAAAAAAAAAAATTGATCTTCTCTACTGATCATATATTTAAAATTTAATTGCATTTTATTCTTTATTTATTTATTTTGTGTGTAGGGGTGGGTACATGCATACCACAGAATGCATTTGGAGATCAGAGGTCAGAGGCCAACTTATGGAAGTCAATTCTCTCCTTCTACCATATGGGATCCAGGAACCAAAGTTAGCCATCAGATTTTAGTGGCAAGTGCCTTTATCTGCAGAGTCATCTCCCTGACCATCCATCATAGTTTTGGAGAATTAAAATTTATTTTGTATAATTTAATTTTAAAAAGGTTTTCTTATGATCAAAGACAGCATTTTTATTTTGTATTTCACTAACATCCCTTTATGCTCATTCCTAGGCCTTCTTGTTAATCCCTACTTATAGCTTTTTAACTTTTTCTGAAAATACTTAAATATTCTATTTTTTTAATCATCAGGTCAGCCCAAGCCAGAGGTGACTTGGTATAAGAATGGTCATGCCATAGATGAGGGAGGCACCATTTCCAGTTATGAATTCTTTGAGAACCAGTATATTCATTTGCTACATCTCTCATGGTAAGTGGCTTGGCTCCTGTGGACTGTTCACTAATATTCTGTCTTCCATACTGGGCTGGTTACTATGAGATCAGGCCAAAAGATTTGGTTTTCAAGTCTTGATCTTAGATGTTATTGGCAGGCACCCAGCAGTGACTAGAGTGGTCCCTCTATATGAATGGATTATCTGAAGATTTAATCCACCATGGGTTGAAAATATTTTTTAAAAAATCTCATTGGGACTGGACATACTTATCTTCATTCTCTAGATCAGTGGTTCTTAACCTGTAGATCACAACCCCTTTGAGGTTGAACAACCCTTTCACAGGAGTTGCCTAAGACCATCGGAAAACACTGATATTTACATTACAATTCATAACAGTAGCAAAATTATAGTTATGAAGTAGCAATGAAAATAATTTTATGGTGGGGGGATCACCAGCACACAAGGAACTGTATCAAAGAGCCACAGCATTATGAAGGTTGAGAACCACTGGCCTAGGTAATATAGTACACTAGTAATTTATATATCATTTATGTTATATTAGGCATTAGAATTAACATGGAGTGATTTGTACAAATACGAAGTCATATTATATAGGAAAGAGATTTGAGCATCCTCAGGGGTGGCTATCCTGGAACTGAGATCTCCCTAGGATACTGAGGGGTAACTATGTTTGTTGAGCTCAGGAACTTTTTAGCCACTGGTAGAATGAAACTTTATCTAGAATTATTTCCCTTTGTTAGATGAGTGCTTCATCTAATCTTGTTCTTTCTGGAAAGCTAAGTAAGATTTCAGCACTGTTATCTAACCTTCCAATATTGGATGAAGGAAAGAGAAGTGGGTGACCAGCACCCACAGCAAGTGGGTAAAGGGATTAAGGTTAGAAACCAACTGTCAGACTTTTAGGAGGTAGAGGCAGGAGGATCAGGAATTCAAGGTCAGCCTGAGCTACATGAGATCCTGACACTGCCCCGTCAAAAACAAATAAAAGTATGGACAGTTCAGTACATTAGTTTCTAGGTCTTACTGTTTCCCTGGGAGATCTTTGATTACGTGGAAGGCAGAGGCCAGATAGGTAGGGAAGATGTGGCTGTTCTGTTTGAAACTGTTCGGGAGTCTGTACCCTTGGTCCCTGTCTTAGCTACCTTTCTCTTACCCATCAGCAGAAACATAAGAAAGGAAGTGTTCATTTGGATTACAGTTGGAGGGGACACATTCTGTCAGGGCAGGGAAGACATGAGAGAACCAAGAAGTCCACTAGTCACATTGCATCTGCAGTCAAGAAGCAGAGAGTGGATGGGAAGTGGGGCTGGGTGACGACGAGCCCTCAATGCCTCTCTCCATTGACACACTTCTTCTAGCAAGGCACCACCTCTTCAGGGGTCTGTAGCCTTTCCAAACAGTGTCACCAAACGGGGACAAAGTTTTCAAACACATGAGCCTCTGGAAGATGTTTTATACTCATACCGCAACATTCTCCAATGTTACCGAATGTCCTCAGGCAGCTCTGAGGGTGCTGGCACTACTGCAGAGTATGGAAATGACTGGTTGGCATGAATGAGTGCCAGCAGGCCAGGGTCTGAGAAAAACAGAGCCAGACTCGAGTTTGATTTCCGTGTTTTTTGTTTTCTTGCTCTATGACCTTGCTCAGTTGCTTAACCTCTCATTTTCTCTATCTGCAAAAGAGAATTAGGACTAAGAGAACTAAATACTTCGGTGCTTGTAAATTTTCATATAGCAGGAGTTGATAGCCACTCGCTTGCTTTCTTTTTTGTACGTTTTTACCATATCTGTTTATTTTATTTTTTATTTTTTGGTTTTTCGAGACAAGGTTTCTCTGTGTAGCTTTGCGCCTTTACTGGAACTCTCTTTGGAGACCAGGCTGGCCCCGAACTCACAGAGATCCGCCTAGCTCTGCCTCCCGAGTGCTGGGATTAAAGGCGTGCGCCACCACCGCCTGGCCTATATCTGTTTATTTTATATGCTCATGTGCCATAGTATACAAGTAGAAGTCAAGGAACAGCCTTCAGGCATCATTCCCTCCAACACATGGACCCCAGAGGTTGAAATCAGGTCAGCAGGCTTGGCAGCAGGCACCCTTACCAACAGAGCCATCTCTCGGGCACCTCCCCGAGCTTTCTCGTCGCTCCTGCACCTTTTTGTTTAAAGTAAGCACCAAGATCATCTCACCATGGTGAACTCCCGTGACTTAATCATCAGCCAAGGCTGGCGTTCACACTAGAGCATATTCGTCAGACAACGCAGCAGGCCTTGGACCTAATGCTGAAGATGGAGGTAAATAACAAACACCTTCTACATCCTCACGAGATGCTCCAGCATGGAAGGCAGGCAGTGAACAGATGGAGGCATTCTCCCTTCACCACGCCAAATGTATCTAGCAGGCAGCTAAATTGTCATTTGTGCCCCCTGGGCAGGGCCTGGATTCTCAGGCTTCTTCACTCCAGTCTGGCCAAGAGATGTCCCTCCACATCTCCATCTCATTCCTTGGAATCCACCGTAGGCTCCCAGGCAGTTCCAGGAACTCACGGCCCTTGTCAGCATTAAGCACTCTCTCTTTCTGATCTTACTGCATAGGCTTTCCTTTAGGATGCTAATTGCATCCCCCAGGATCGATGAACCTGGTAGGTTGTGGGTCTCAGACATTCCAGGAACTCTCTTTCTTCCACATAGACCCCAAAAGTCTGGTATAGTTTCTGAAACATAAAAGGTTGTTAAAATGCATGTATTTGGGGACTTGATAGATGGCTCAGTAGTTAAGAGCACTTGGTGCTCTTACAGAGGAGGACCTGGGTTCAGTTCCCAGCACCCAAATGGCGGCTCACAACTGTCTGTAACTCCACTTCCCAGGCAATCTGATGCTTTTTCTAGTCTCCATCTAATCAGGAAAGCAAACAGGTATACATATATATGCAGGTAAAACATTCATATGCGCAAAATAAAAATAAATAAATCTTTTAAAATACACATATTTTTGGTTATTAGTTTATGTAGATCAGTATTGGCAAACTTTTTTTTTAAATAAAGGCCCAGAGAATAAAAATATTTCATGTACCAGGCATGGTGGTGCATGTCTTTAACTTCAGTACTTGGGAGGCAGAGGTGTTGGGTCTCTGTGAGTTTGAGGCCAGTATAGTCAACATAGAGAGTTCCAGGTCAGCCAGGGCTACATAGTGAGACCCTGTCTAAAACAACAACAACAACAAAAAAAAACAAAAAACCTCCCCAAACCAAAAAATCCAGAAGTAAATAAATATCTCATGCTTTGTAAGCTACATGCCAGTATAAGCCACAGTAATTTAACTCAGCCACTGTAGTGCGAAGAAACCATAGACAGTACATTTTAAAGAACAAGAGGAGCAGGGCTATGTTCCAATAAAACCTTATTTATACAAGACAGGCAGGAAAACAGATTTGAGTATGTCTATATGTTTGTTATCTGTTTCCTACACTTGATTAAAAAACTGTTTGGAGGTAGACTGGCCTCAAACCCCTTACGTAGCATTTGTAGTTTGAATGAGAATTGTTCCCTGTAGGCTCGGATCTGAATGCGTGGTTCCCAGTGGGTGGAACTTTCTGGGAAGAATTAGGTGTGGCCTTGTTGGAGGAAGTGTGCCACTGGGGGTGGGCTTCGAGGTTTCAAAAGCTCATGTCATTCCCAGTCAGCTATCTCTGTCTCTCTGCCTCATGCTTGTGGATCAAATATAAGCTCTCAGCTACTGCTCCAGCATCATGCCTGCCTGCCTGCTGCCATGCTCCCCATCACGATGGTTTTGGACTCTGATCCTCTGAAACTGCATGTGCGCCCCCAATAAACTCTTTCTTTTATAGGTTGTCTTGGTCATCGTGTTTTGTCATGGCAATGGAAAAAAATAAGTAAGACACCAGGGCTCTGTGCATCCTCGGTTAGCGCTCTACACTGGGCCACCTCTCTAGCCCTGTCTCATACTTGTTTTTTCCCCCTTGAGCACTTAAGCATGGCAGGATTCTCAGTTGATCACTTTTTTTTTTTTTTTTTTTTTTTTTTTGGTTTTTTGAGACAGGGTTTCCCTGTGTAGCTTCGCGCCTTTCCTGGAACTCACTTGGTAGCCGGTAGCCCAGGCTAGCCTTGAACTCACAGAGATCCGCCTGGCTCTGCCTCCCGAGTGCTGGGATTAATGGCGTGCGCCACTACTGCCCCCGGCTCAGTTGATCACTTTTAGTCTCATACTTAATAAAAATATTTTATTTACATTTTGATCTTAAGGTAAGCTAATTCCCTTAAGAATTGAGGTTTTTTTTTCTGTTAATGTCCCCATAGTTGTTATTTTTACAGGGCTGGGGTGCTAAGAGACACAGAAGGCCACAAGGTCCCAAAGGCAGGTGGCCAGGCTGAGAGGGTAAAGAGACAATGCAGAGGGAAGACATTGGCAAAGGGAACTGGCACCCAAGTAGCATCAGGGACTCCCCATTTCTGTTGTGGGCCTAGCAGGGTAGTGGCCTTTGTAAAACTGAAGATGTTGTATAGCAGAATCCACTCTGTCAAGCTTCTGGCCCGCCGTTTTGACAAGCAGCCCACCTACTGGGAGACATAGTTAGTTCTGATGTGGAGAATGATGGTAGAGGCATATAACCATAGGCATAGGCACACTTTTCTGTTCAGAGTAAATATGCTGGGTGTGAGTGACCTCTGAACATTCTGATGTTTGATACCAGTTTTTCTGAACTAGGGTGACCCACTGACATTGACTGGGGAACTTTTTAATTCCACAGATTTTGGGGTCTCACCCTTGACCAACTAAATTTGAATCCTGGATGATTCTAATATGTAATTGAAGATTAAAAAATGCCTTACCTCCCAAATATCCACCTGCAAAGACTTATGTCAGTGTATTAGATGCTGCTTAGGGAAATTAATAATGTTTTCATGCCTATGCCTTTCAAAAATTACAAGTTAATTGTTCTAATATCAGCCTCAGGGTATCTTGTCATTACGAATGCATGGTAATCCACTGGATTACCTCATAGACTATCTGAATGTGGACCTGGGGTCATTAAAAGTGACACCCCTAGTCTTCAGAAGCACTTGTTTCTCAGGGGCTTTGGGGAGGGGTGTGTGTGTTACAGGTCCAGACTGCAGTTCTGCTCTGTGACAGCTTTAGTTCCTTTTCTCATACCTGTGACAAAATAATCCACAGAAACAAAGGAGGACGGGTCTGTTGGGCTCACGCTCTCAGAGGACCCAGTCCACTGTGGAAGGGCAAGTGGTAGAGAAAGGACCGGAAGCAGGGTTGGAATGTAGCCTTCTCAGGCCACCTTTCAGTGGTCCACTTCCTGTAGCCCAACCCCTCACTCTCCTAAAACAGCATCACCTTATGCTCAAACATAGGGGCGTGTGTGAGGGGGACTCCTCAGATTGAAACCACAGCAGGGAACAAACACCGGATTGTTCACTGACATTTGGCTTCTCCCTCTTTTAAGTACCTAGTGGGACTCCGCCTCTCCTCCCACCCCCAGTTCTCCTCAAAGTCTCTTACTGGAAGAGATGCATCAGGGCTTGCTCAGCTACAGGTCAGGAGTGCTTGTCAGGGAATAGAGACAAAGAGCTAATAAAGTATCCGAGAGAGAAGCAGCAACCATAACATTAACACCTACAGACAACTTGAAAGCACTTTACTTTACTTTTTTTTTTTCTTTAAAAATATAGGAATTGGGAGGTGTGGAGGAAAACATGACTGAATGTTTTCTACCTCATAGTGAAAGCAGGCAGCACCCATGCGTGTACAAATGGGAAACTGTGTGACCTTTGATGAATAGAATTTAAACCTAAGAATCTGTCCAGGACCAACACCTTGAGAGACAGATCCTGTTCTAGTTAGGATGATTATTGCAGTGATGAAACATCATGACCAGAAAGAACTTGGGGAGGAAAGGGCTTATGCCTCCATATGTTCATCCCTGAAGGAAGTCAGAACGGGAACTCAAACAGTGTAAGAACCAGGAGGCCCGAGTTGATGCAGAGGCCATGGAGGGGTGCTGCTTACTGGCTTGCTCCTCATAACTTGTTCAGCCTGCTTTCTTATAGAACCCGGGACCACTACTCCATAGTGGCTCTACCCATAATGGGCTAGACATTCCCCTATCAATCACTAATTAAGAAAATGTGCTACAGGCTTGCTTACAGCCTGATATTATGGAGGTGTTTTCTCACCTGAGGCTCCCCCCTCTCCGATAACCCTAACTTGTGTTAAGTAGACATAAAACCAGCCAGCACAGAGCCCTCTTGGTCATAAGAGGTGTTCTTGTCGTTGCTGCTTTTGTTAATTTAATTTGTTTTGGGACAGGGTCTCACTTTGTATCCCTGTCAGGCTTGGAACTCACTATGTAGACCAGGCTGCCAAGAGGCATTGTTTGAAGGTCAGGGTCACATCCTGCTGTGTTGAGAGTGTAGATACACAGAAGGCAGGTAAGATAATAACGGAAGAAGCCCCTCTGGCATGCTCATCAACTCTGCTCTGATACTGGCTGGGCTGGGGCAAGCCTGAATGCTGCAAGAGAATGTTTACACAGACACAACAAGAGAATGTGCCCATGAAATGGACAGGTGGATATCATCCTCCAGAATCTATATACACTTAGAGCCTTGGACTCTAGCCTCATTTGGAAATAATGTCTTTGCAGTTGTAATTGAGCTTCTATGAGATTAGAGAAAGCCCTAAACTGATGATTGGTGTCCATAGAGAAAGGGAGCAGCTTGAGGAGGGGGATGCTGAGAAAGAGGGTGAAGCATCTATAGGCTAAGAATTGCCCAAGACTGTCAGCAAGTCGAAAGCAAAGGAAGTTTCTTCCCGAGAGCCTTCATGGGTAGCCTGACTTTGATGGCGCTTTGTCTCTGGACTTTGAGTCTCCAGACACTTGAAAGAATACATTTCTGTTGTTTATGTCACCTGGTTCGTGGAGATTTGTTACAACAGTCCTAGGAAACCCATACATGGTGTATCTGAGCAGTCAAGCAAGAAGAATGCTTCCTCTGGTCTATTGTACACAGTCCAGCAGCATCTTATGACATAGAACTGGCTCCCAGCACCTACCCTGAGTTTATCTGCTGGTCACATGGGGATCATCTGCTGGTCAAAGTCAAAGAACATTTTCCAACTGTGCCCCAAACTGGACATTGTACCACCTTCCTGTCACTATAAATATACCAGAGACAATCAAGAGAGAAAGTTTTGGTTCATGGCTTTGGAAGTTCTGGCCCACGATTGATGATGGCCCCTTTGCTTTGAGGCCCATAGAGAGGCAGTGTATCATGATGGAACTCCTGGAACACGTGGAGGAAAGCCATTCACCTCATGGCCAAGGAGCCCAAGAGAGCAAGGAAACACCTGGCCTCCTATAATCCACTTCAAGGGCATGTCTCCAGTACTCAAAGGCCTCCCCACCTCTCCCATTTGTTTCTTTATGTTCATTTATAATGTTTGAGCCAGTGTGAGGACTGGTTGGCCTGAAAGGTCCAAAACACTTTTACCCATGTATCTGGTAGCTGATATCATAGGCGTCTCCTCCACACTGATTCTCATCCCCCAGAGGCAGGAACTGACTTTTTTTCAGGACAGGTAACAGAGCTACAAGTCTCTGGTGCCCACTTCCACACCAAAAGCACCACATTATTGTGGCCAAAGAAAGCCATCATGTTGACAGCTCAGACTGAAGAGATAGGAATACAGACTACCTCTTGAAGAATGGAGTCATGTGTCGGCAAGGTGTACATACTCTGATTGGGAAGTTAATGGCCATTTCTTTTTGGTAAAGATAATGTGTATGTATATGTGTCATGGGGGATACACATGGAGGTCAAAAGAGGGCGTTGGCTGTCCTGGAACTGTCCTTATAGGCCACCTGATATTGGTGCTAGGAATGGAATTGAGTCCTCTGGAAGAGAGGTACATCCTCCTAACCTCTGAGCCTCAGCCCCACCATTGGCCATTTTTATACTCTATTATATCCTCCATCCATGGATTGTTTAGTGGATCTTTAAAAAATCCACATATCCTTGTCCCTCTTAAAACAAAACCCCCACGCCCAGTGACTACTCTTTTTTTGTGGAATACTTTTTATCAATTCTTAATCCACTCATTTATTCAATATGAAGAACACTTAGTATGTTTTAGTCACAGATCCAGTAAGGGAGTACTGAGTCTCGTGTGATGTCATATTCTAGTGGAGGAAACAGACATAAAAATAAGTGGTTATTTACTAGAAGAAAAATATATTATTTATTATATCCCAGACACTAGGTTTTATTATTATATGTGTTTATGCTCACAGCTAATTTTGAAAGGTTGTTTTAGAGGTAGAGCTAAGACTTTGGCAGTTTCTCAGCCTTATCTCTTGTTCTGTCTTCCTCTCTCGGTGTATATAGATAGAGGCATACACAAGTGTTTGTACAGGTGCATCTGTGTGTGCAGTTGTATGTGAAGGCTCAAGGTTAATACAAGCATCATTGCCCAATCACTTCTTCTCCTTAATTATTCTTGGACAAAGTTCTCCCTGATCCTGGAGCTCATTGATTTGTCTAGATCTGCTGGCATTAGGCTGTAGGGAATTCTCCTGTGTCTACCTCCCTAGCACTATAGGTACCCACTTTTTACATGGGTGCTGAGACGTTGAACTCAGGTTCCTATGCTTACACAGCAGCAAGCCCTTTACCAACTGAGTCTCTCTCCAGCCCTTTTGATCATTGCTTACATTTTGCTGAGCAGACAGACCTCATGAGCCTTAGGACATGTAGCACATTCCTTTGGCTACTTTGGTCTGAGAGTTCAACATCAGAACTTGTTGTTTGTATCTAAGAATTTTGTACAGTCCCTGATAAAACCACCAGTCCCTTCCTATTCACAATCACCCAAGGACACCTACCCCTCTTAGGTACCCCAAAGCCCTGAGTGTCTGACTATGAATGAGGTTTAGGGGAATCTATGACTCAGTTAGTGACATCTTCATTTTTCAAGGAAATACCTCAGCACACACTCAGCTAACGGTGGAATTCTCACCATCAACCACTTACAAAAGACGGGGTGTTATTTCCTACATTAAGAGAAGAAACTGAGGCTAACTTGTCTATATTGATATTTCAAGTCATCTGAAATATCTTCCTTCCTTCCTTCCTTCCTTCCTTCCTTCCTTCCTTCCTTTCTTCTTTCTTTCTTTTTTTCCCTTTCTTTCGAGAGGCTCTCACTGTGTAGCCCCAGCTGACCTGGAACTCTATGTAGACCAGACTGGCCTCAAACTCACAGAGATCCCCCTGCCTCTATCTCTGTCTTCAGAGTGCTGGGATTAAAAGTGTGCACCACAACACCAAAAGAATGCATTTGGAACAGATTAAAACTGGCATTTTGAAGCTAGGAAAGAAAGCTAGTTTGGATCAACAGCACTTTTCTTCTCTGTTCTTTTCTTATTGGAGTTTAAATACCACTAACGTGTTTGATCAAGACCTCACTGGGTAGAAATAAAGATGACTGAATCTCATTATGTCCTGGCTGAGTGGCGATGGTTTTCATCCAAGGTTGGAAAGCATTACGTGAACTCTGTGTTCTGTGTGCTTAAGTAGGTGTAACAAATCTTAAGGATGACTGGTAGAATTTTCTAGCACTTAAAGGGCATCTGTTCCCAGCATGGGGCTTCCTTGACATTCTTCCTGAATGAATTCAGAAGGTGTGCCTCATATCCATTTACTGTCGCCATGCTTAGAGTCCTAAGCATGGGTCCTGAGGGTCTGACGAAAATCTCCCATTTGGTCTCCAGGGTGATAGATCCCTTCCAAGAATTCACTGTCCATCATCACTTCCCGGTTGTGACTTCAGTAGGTGACTATCACAGAGAATGATCATAGGTCAGCTCTTAGCACATTTACTCACCTGTTCCTGGAGACAGGCATCTGGTAGCTTTCATGACGATGCTAAACCCTTTAGGACAAACATGTGAGTCTGGGGGTAGGTGACATACTGATCCAAGAGCCCCTCTTCAGACCTTGGGACAACCAGGGAAAGGTTCACTCATCAATAGTCACTGGGAATGCATTCTCTTACAAGGTCCTTCCATTGACATCTCCTGAGGACTGAGAGTAGACCAGGAGTGTTAGGGACATTCTTGGTCCCCCTCTGTAATGAAAGTCACAGTCCAGAGCTTCTGAGGATTGAAAAGATGGAGAAGTCTCACTAAGACAGAACCCACAGGATTCTAGCACTTAGGAGTGTTTGGCCAACACCCTCCAAGTAAGAGTGCATGGCATGCTTGTGGCAGAGCTGAAACTAAACCAGGCCTGTGGGTTGGCAGGACTATAGAGACTGGGACAGGACTCAGGAGAAAGCTAAGTGGGGGACTGTGGGGACAGAGACAGCATGGAGGACAGCCCACTTGTCAACATGTCTCTTTGTGATAACCAGCCTCAGACATATTTTCTCTCCCTCATGCATACAGCTGATGACATCTTACCAAAGCCAACAGTCCTTCTCTGTTACACATCAGGGCCTAGAAGCTTCTCCCAGCCTTTTCTGACTTGTGATAGACCTTCATTCTGTGGGAGGGCTGTCACCTTGTGCCTCGATTTAGTTTGCCTCTGGGCTTTATCGCCATGGCTTCCTGCCTGGCCCTCTCCCTTGTCCCTGAGTCCTGTGACACTGGGTCAGTCCCAGAACCTCCTACCCTGGGACATCAAACCAGGCTCAGCTGGACTCCAGCTGAATATGAAGGCCAGAGTTCTGGACCTTTTTAGAATCTACTCCATAGCATGCCACACATAAACCTGGAGATGGGATGGCCTGGAGAGGGATTTGAAGATGGGGTGGTCTGACTGATGCTGCTTATTTTAATCTGATTGGGCTGCCCAATAAAATGCCATAGATGGAATGTCTCAAACACATAAACGTGTTTCTTATTGTTCTGGAGGTTGGGAATTCCAAGATTAGTGTTCTGTAGTCAAGGTCTCAGGCTGGTGAAGGTCTAGTAAGGGTGGGCCATCTTCCTGAATTGAATTGCAGAAGGCCATCCTCTCACGGGGAGAGGCAGAAAGCATGATTCTTCTGTCTCTTCTTGTAAGGGCGCTAATCTTGTCAAAAGGGTCCTACCCTCATGAACTTATCTAAACCAATCATTTACAAAAGTTCCATCTGAAAATACTACTATACTTAACACTTAATGCTTCAACACATGAATTTGGCATGGTAGACACAATTCAGTCTACATCACTTTGCCAAATAAAAAAGGTGTCCTGGTTATGTTCAGGGACAAGCTAAAACAGGCTAGTAGAGTGTGGACAGGGACCCCTTGGTTCAGAACTAGAGATTTGAAGCATCCTCTGAGGCTCTATTGGAAACCCGCGAGGCCACTCTGGATCAGATACCCAAGTCCAAATCTTTGCCCCACTTCTTTCTCGGGAAAGTGGTTTAAACTTTATCTGCCTCCGTTTCCATACCTGTAAAGTGGAAATACTAATAGCATCTATCTTGCAGGGTTGAGTAAAGATTAAACAAGGTAAAACACACAGAAAAGGTTTTTTGAACAGTGCCTGTTGCTAGAAAATGCCGAGGACATGGTAACTCCTTACTCTGAGGTCTCTTGTGTGCTGTAAGACACGCATAGTCATTCTTGGGAATGTGAAAGTGAGACCAGGCTTTCTGGCCAAAGCATTTCAGAGAAGATGAGTCAAAATATGCCTCTGAATGCTTGACAGGAATCTTGGGGTGGATTGTTGAGTTGCTAAAGAGGAAATGCTCCTTCTATGGGTGCTAGGAAACCCAGCTCAGGCCAAGAATGTAGGGTCTACTTGGGTAAGACTCATGCATAGAAGGAAATGTGGATGCTTTAGCAATCAGATAGCCCAAACTCTGGGAGCATTAACCAAGTTCTAAGCTGTTATGGAGCTCAGGATATGAATCAGGTCTCATAGCACATTCTAATCCCATGGCCTCGACCCATGCTGTTGTTCTTCCTCTCTTGAATGTTCTCTCCCAACATAGCTCTAGGTTTATTTTTTTAAAAAATTACCTAGTCACAGATCCCATCTCTAACCAACCATTAAAACAGCATCACCTGCTCCCTCCCCCCACATCCCCATGGCCTACTTTTCATGATTTGCTTCTCTCTTTGTACAGCACATGACACAATATGCATACATGCTACCTAAACATACACTGTGGTATACCATCTCTGTGCACATGGCATCTGTACATGCTCATGTGTTGACGCATAATGAACCGTGTATGTTTAAAGCGTTCAGTTTAATTAGCGCTAACACATGCATGAGTCCAGTGGAACCATTGACCATGATCAAGATTCCTGGAGCCACAGGAGATTTCTTCTGCCCCTTAACAATTCTACCTTCCTTCCCCTGTCCTTCCAACCATCCTGAAAAGGTAAACCGTGTGCTTTCTGTCCTCATAGACAGGTTTATCTTTTGTAGAACTTTTTGCAAGTGAGATTGTATGGTGTATTCTCCTGTCTTTGTCTTCTTCCCCCCCCCCCCCCCCCCCCCCACCTCCCATAAGCATCTCAAGCATCATCCCTGCTGTTTGGTGTATAAGTTCATTTTTTTTGCTGCATTCCCACATTTCAGTGTTCAGAGGTACTACAGCGTATTAGTCTGTCCACCTGCTTACAGACATCTGGGTTCTTCCCGGTAGTGATGCGTATTTATCTGCAACTTTGCTGATAGTGACTCTCTGCCTCCTGGTATGGGACTCACATGGACTGGAAGTGTCATGGGGGATAAGCCTTGTCCTGTCTGTTCCAGCACCAAACACAGTGTCTCTTAGTTGGCAATCAATAACGTTTTGTGGCCTGCTTACAGTTGTAGCCAGTGGGTTTTTTTTTTTTTTTTTTTTTTTTTTTTTTTTTTTTTTTTCTCTGTTCTTCAGAGGCTTGCCCTAAGAGAGGGCAAGAGCTGTTTCCACACTTAGCTACCCAAGTCTGGGAATATGATTTGAGTTACAGTGGCCTCCTATCAGTATTTTGTAGAGATGGCTGTTTAAAGGCATCATGAAGACTGACTCACTTTAAAAGGCGCCACAACCCCCACTCCCCCGCCCCGCCCCCCGTCCCCCGCTGTAGCCACAGAGCACCACTGTGTCAGCTGCCCTTGTCCTCATTTGAGCAGCAGGGTAAGAAGCCCTCCGCCATTCTGTGGCTGCCCCTTTCTGTCCTTGTCATCCTGCATCCCCTGGGCTGCTGCCCCAGCAGGTGGACATCCTCCCTCCAATTAGAGTTGCTGGTTATCTCTAGCCAGCCTCCTGCCAGCTGCCACACTGTGGCCCTGGCTGTTTATCTCTTCGCCTGACAGCTGCTGCTTTGCACTCATTTACCTAGCGGGTACCAGACGACAGCAAGGCTGACACACAAGATGCTTGGTTAGGAAGTTAAAACTGGTCGCAGCGGGCACCCTGACAGAGCAGCAGGCAAAGAGAAGCAATTAAGCTGGGATTGACTTCCCCTTTGCTCAGAGCAGGTCTGAGCCAGCTTTTTACAATCTTACCATGCTTGTCTTCATGGCCGTCATCGTTATTATTAGTGGTGCTGGGGATGGAACTTAGGGTCCCACAGGTTAGCTAAGCCAGCCTCTGCGATGAGAGAGTTCTCGGTTCCGGTTTTCTCCTCCTTCCTCCCTGGATACAGTAATTAGTTTTGATATTTATTTGCTTGCTTTTTAAAAGCAACATCGATTCTGAATAGTCTTTTTTTTTTTTTTTTTTTTTATACATGGTGGTAGCTTGCAGGCACTGACAGGAAATTCAGCCCAACTTGAGCAGTAAGCCAAGTGCCAGCTGGCCGTCCAAAAATCTAATAAGGGGACTTTCACCTTTCCTGAGCTTGTGGTGTCAACAGAGCTGGGAGCAACTCTGACTTTGCTGATTGATTTCATCAGCATCAGCATCAGCATCCCTGGGTGCCAGTTAGCATGGCAGAAACCCATCGCCAACTCTAGACCTAGCCAATCCAAGCCTGAACTTTAAGAAGACCTCAGGGGATTCACGAGAACCGTTAAACTTGAGAAGCCCATGAACTGAGGATTGTTGAACTTCTGCTATCCATAGTACTGGGAGGCCAAACCACACAGATGCTCGACCTCTCGCACTCCCCAGTTATGCTTTTGTTGGTCAAATCCAATTGGTTTGGCCCACTTGTTACACTCTAACCCCCAACTGTGTAAGTCTATGTGTGTGTGTGATATGTGTAAGTCTATGTGTGTGTTGTCCAGAAATGTGGGTATTCAAGGGTGACAGCACACATGTGGAGGTCAGAAGACCACCTTTGTGTGTTGGTCCTCAACTTTCTGCCTTGTTTGAGGCAGTGCATAAGGCAGGGTAGACAGCCCATGAGCTTCTGGAGCTCCCCCTCTGTCCATCTTCCATCTTCTTGTAGGAGCATGCTGGGATTTCAGACATTTTTTTTTTCGTTGCTATGTCTAGTTTTTATGTGGGTTCTGGGGGTCCAAATTCAGGTCATAAGGCTCATGTAGCAAACATTTTTACCCGCTAAGCCATCTCTCCAGTCTCCACCTTGGTGTAGTTTATAACTCAATCCAGGCTCAGAGAGATCTCGGGACCCATATGAAGTAACAAAGCTAATTAGAATCAAAGCTAGACTCGGAACCTAAACAGTCTGCTTCCTAGGACCCCGAGTCCATGACATGATTCACAAAAGCACATCTTACCAGAAGGTCCTACAAATAAAGTCTATTAACCTGCGGGCTGAAACGCAGCATAATGGGAATGATAGGTGGGTTTCCTCCAAACACGAGGATTCATTGAATGTCTACAATGTGCCGGGGACCATTCTAGAAACTGGTGACTCACTCATGCACTCATGTACACTAGAGTCCTGGATCTTCAGGGATAAGGGTAATATGAAGAGTCAGATGCCTAACAAGCTAGCAAGTATATAATGTATCAGGTTCTTAAAAAAGGCAGGTAGAGGTAAGGTGGGCCAGGGAAGGTGGTCTCTCTGTGCACCATGAGCAGAGAGGTGGAGGGGGAAGGGGAAGGGTGATGCAGAAATTTGTCTGAGGAAAGAACATTCTCATCAGGGTGAAGCTGGGAGCTGGGAACGCATCAGACCACTGTCCATCTTAGCTTTATTAGCAAGCACTAGGTCCTAGAGAGAGACCCTGTGCTAAAAAAAAAGGGTAGGTGGCTCCTGAAGAATGACACCCGAGGCTGGCTGGCTTCATGGAGGTCCACACATGTGTGTATATCCACACAAACACACATATACATACATCAAAAATAATTTTTAAAAGCCCTCTAATACTGAGCTGAGCTGGTAGCTACTGACCCAGGAGGCTGATCCTGTTCTGCACTTCGTAATGGTTAAATCCCTTAACCTGGTGTCATTTCCCAGTGCTGTAGATTTGGTTATTATCCAGAGGTGTTAAGAAGCACGTGGTTAACTGTGACCCCAGGTATACCTGCTGCTGTTCCTTAGCCATGTTGCACTTGGTGAAGAGTAAAAGCAGACCCTTCCACGTGACCCGATCGATCGTCTACTGCTCTGGTGCATCTGCTCAGAATACCTCCCCTTCTCTCCCACACAACCTAACTTTAATCCTATCCACTGGGTTCGAGTTTCCTGTGCTGGCTGCACTCCCTGAAGATCTAGGCCACCTTGACCTCTCCCCTGCTAACCACCAGAAGCCTCAGCATGCCTTTTGGAATTTGATGACACTTGAGTTTGTAAATCACGCACGGTCTCATTTCATTCCTGAAGTAGTAGCTCAGCTCCCCTATCGGAGCCACTAAATCTTATGCTAATTTTTAAAATGTCCATCATCAAGTCCTGTGGCATATGCTGGGAAGGTAGTGTTGATTATATTTGAGAATTGGGTGTTTCTGCTCAATTAGAGCTGCAGGCCCCATTGCAGAAGAATAGCCTTCCCTCCTTACCCCTGGCCAGTGGTGTACAATGAATGTACTGAGCATCTTACAGAATTGTCTTCCCTTCTGACCTGAATGGATCTGTGATCTGCTCTCCAGTGAACTGGAGCCTGAGCTTTTAACCCCTTAGCGCAGGATAGAAAACATTACCCTGTCTCGGCTCCGCCGATTCTTGGCAGGTGACCGTATCTCTTGATTTACCTGGGTCAGCTTCAATTTTTCCAGCATGATTCCCATCTCTGTCTGTCATCTGGAGGTGTTAAGATGATCCCTGTTCACTCTTTAATGTGCCCTGGGAGACATCTCAAACGAGGACCCAAGGTTTTGATCCCTAGAACTCCCAGGTTTTAAAAAAAGTTGGACGTGGTGACCCATGTTTATAATCCCAGTGCTGGGGAGGTGGAGACGTGGGCCTCTGGAGCTCACTGGCCAGCCAGCCTAGCCTCATCAGCAAACTCTTGCCTTAAATCCAGGTGGACATCTGAGTACTGACACCTAAGGCTGACCTCTGCCTCCACACACACATGTGCCTGCACCCCTGAATGTGCACACACACACACACACACACACACACACACACACACACTGATTAAAATCAAGTATCCTGATTGAATAGTAAATGGAGGTATTTCCCTATGTGCCCATCTATTGCTGTCCCTTACTTTAAATAAGGAATGGTCAAACGTTTCCTGTAAACACCTGGATGTCTCCTCCCTCTCTTAGTTCTTCTGTCTTGACTGATCTCTCTACTCTCCTAGTCCCAGGCAAATTTCATCTTTCCTTTCAAAACCAGACTATGCATTTCCTAGACCTGCTTTAAGCTACTCAGGAAACCTTTACTCTCTCTATTGCCTGGTACCCAGAGTCCATGCAGTGGGCATGATTTTTAGCATCCCTTAGTAGGAAATGTCCTATATTTTAGCTATCTGTATAGACATTTCATTTCCCTTATCGAATGGGAAGGTAGGGCCTATTGAAACTGGGAATTAAACATTCCCTCCCCACCCCCCGCTATCTAGTGGCTAACACACTGTGGTGGTTTGAATGATAATGTTTCCCATAGGCTCAGGTGTTTGAATGCTTTGTCCCTAGCTGGTGATGCTGTTTGGGAAGGCTTAGGAGGTGTGGCTTTGCTGGAGGAAGTGTATCACTAGGACAGGCTTTGGTGTTTCAAAGCCACACATCACCCCCAGTTTGCTCTCTGCTTCCTGTTTTCAGTTGAGATTCCAGTTCTAACCACCATGTCTCCACTTTGCCATCACGGACTTTCATCCCTCTGGATCAGTCATCCCAAATAAATTGTTTCTTCTCTAAGTTACCCTGGGCATAGCATTTAATCACAGCAATAGAAGAGTAGCCAACACACACACACACACACACACACACACACACACACACACACACACATACACACACACACACACACACACACACACACACCAGTCTGTATAATAGACATTCCCCATCTGGGTCACTGAAGACAAGTCACATCTTCTCTGGGTCTCAAATCCAACCTCTATAAAATACATCATTTTTTTGCATCTACAAGGGAAGACGAAACCTCATTTTCAAGCATTTAGTGCAGGTTACTACAGGGAGTGAGGCAAACAGGAAACAGGGACATCACCCAGAGACCAGTGTCCTCAGGAAGCCACCGTCTCTTGGGCTGAAGAAACAATGCAAAGAATAAGGACTAGGTTCCTCACAATCTAGAGGTTGACCCCTGGTGGGTGGTCCCTGGGACCCAAAGCTGCAAAAGACACACAACCTGGGAAGATGCCCAAGGCTGGCTTCTCTCTTCCTCACATCCTCTAATTCCCTGTCTCTCTTTGGTCAGATACAGCAAAAATTCAGCCACCTGGGACCCAGGATGGCCCAGCTACAAGGGGTCAGCCCTGGTGTCATAGAACAGAACAATGGAAAGACAGATGTGGCAGAGGGCCAAACGGGCCTGGTCACAGATCCAAGGTTCCTTCTAGCTCTTTAGTCACACGGATCAATCCACTGGTTGGACAAATTACAGAACGGATTAGTAAATATCTGATCAATGATTTTCCTCTTTCACTTTAAAATGTCCCTACCTGTTTATAGAAAACACAACGAGGAAGTTCTATGTGTCTTTAGTATTGTAATTTTATTTCTATGACAAGCACAGGCATGAGGCTTGGAAAAATCCAACACCTTGGGCTGAGGGTAGAGTTCAGTGGGATAGCATGTACTATATATGCACAAAGCCCTGGGTTTAATCCCCAGCATGGAAAAAAGAAGAGGAGGATGAGGAGGAGGAGGAGGAGGAGGAGGAGGAGGAGGAGGAAGAGGAAGAGGAAGAGGAAGAAGAAGAAAGGGGAGAGGAAGGGGAAGGAGGAGGAGGAAGAGTAGGAAGAAGAAGAAGAAAGGGGAGGGGAAGGGGAAGGGGAGGAAGAGGAGGAGGAGGAAGAGGATGACAATGGCAATGTCGAGGAGGAGGAGGAAGAAATCCCCCAGTTCTGCCTCCTTCCTTTAGCTATTTTGAATAAGTCAATGTAGATCACTGACAGCAGCAGTAAGCCAGGTATTAAAATACAGACACAGCCTAAGAAAATAGGACGACCTTAACCTGGTTCTGTGACAAGGCAAGGACACAGATGTCATTGTGGAGTTATTTATTGAGCTATGCCCTCTCTTCTCTCCTTGTGGCATGCCTAGGCAAGGCTCAGGCAATCCACAGCCGGGCTGCAGGGTGAAGACCCTGCAGACATTTCCTTCCCAGCTCTTGCTCTCTTCCACGGGAAAGCAGGGCGTACGGTGAAGTGGAATGGTCCTGGCCCAGGGTGGCGGCTCAACACTCAAGCTCTAGAGGGAGTCTAAGTTTTACCTCTAGCCAGGAGGCACAGTTTGATCTTCAGCAATGGGTGGGAAGGTGGCTTGGCATTAGGGAAATGGCCTCAGAGCAGACACCAAGCAAGAAGAACGGCGGCTACAGCTGGGGTGACTCAGTTTTCAACTCACATGGGAATCCCTGTTCTGATGGTGTGTGTTTCAGACAGGATCTCATGTGCCCCAGACTGGCCCCCAACTTACTATGAACTTGAGGATGACCTTGAATTTTGATCCTCTTCCCTCTACCTACCATGGGCTAAAATTACAGGTGTGTACAGCCCTGTGTGCTGGCTTATTTTGAGTCAACTTGACACAGGCTAGAGTCATTGGAGAGGAGGGAACCTCAATTGAGAGACTGCTTCTGTAAGATCGGGCTGTAGGCAAGCCTGTAGGGTATTTTCTTATTAGGGATCCATGGTGGAGGGGCCCAGCACTTGGTTGGAGGTGCCATCCCGGGGCTGGTGGCCCTGGGTTTCTATAAGCAAACAGGCTGGGCCATCCATGATGAGCAAGCCAGTAAGCAGCACTCCTCCGTGGCCTCTGCATCAGCTCCTGTCTCCAAACTCCTGCCCGGTTTGAGTTGCTGTCCTGACTTTCTTCAGTGATGAACAGTGATGTGGAGGCATAAGCCAAATAAACCATTTCCTCCCCAGCTTGCTTCTGGTTCACTGTATTTTATCACAGGAACAGTGACCATGACCCCAAGGAGTTTCCAGGATTGGTCTCCTCCCCATCCCATCCCATAATGCAGGCAGCCTTTTCCTGGTCCCAGTTCAATCACACCTGCCCATATTTTGACCTCTGAATTGGAATCTCTGGGCATAGAGTCCAGGCATAAGTTTGCTTATGCTTATTTTACATAAATGTAAATATATAAAAATCTGCCTTCTGCACTATGCTGATAAATTGATTGACACCTCTGAGACCAATCAAGGCAGCAGTCCCAAACTGTATTAGTTGCTGTAGAATGCTTCACTACCATACAGCTGCAGTTAAAAGGCAATGGAGTATTATTTAACACAAACTGCTGTGAATATGTAAAACTTGACCAATTTTATTAGATCTTAATAACTTAGCAAAACCCTTTTTTAATAGCTATATTAAAAGACAGAATACACACACAAAAAAAACCACTGCTGGTCTCCCTCAAGCTATGACCAGAAGCATATGCCTTATTATTGAATTTGCAAGCTAAACTAGCCACTTGTTTTACAGAGTATGGTTTTACTTTTAAAAAAAAAAATCAACAGTGGACAGGCGCTGGGGTGTGTATGGTTCAGTGTGTAAAACACTTGTTGTGTAAGTGTGGAAAACTGACCTTAGGTCCTCAGAACTTACATGAAGCTGGGCAGAGTAACCCATGTCTAACCCCAGTGCGTCTGCAGAAGGATGGGTGGTGGATACAGGCATCCCTGGAAGCCTGCAGGCCAGCTAATCTATGCCACGGTGATCAACAAGAGACCCTGTTTCAAACGATGTGGAAGACAAAGGACCAGCAGCTCAGATTACTCTCTGACCTCTACACACCTCTACTACACACAATCACATGCACACTTCAAAAAATGACAAATAATGTTCGGCAGATATCTTCTCAGAAAAAAATGGGCTTCAGGGAAAACTAAAAATATCTGTTGCTGATGATAAAACCCGGATTTCCCAACCCTTTCCATTCAGGATCCGGCGCCTTTGCCTTTCTGAACTAGAACATTCCAGTTTCCTCAGATGTTCTTCTTGCCCCCTAAGCTCTTCTCTCTTCTGACATTCGTCTCCTGTGTGTCCATGTGAGGGCAGATTCTCTACACCTACTAAAACAGTGTATTGCATCACACTGGATGCCAGAACTGATCCAAATCCCCAGCTGTGTTCCATTAAGCCTCATGTTAAAGACACCTAGGAAAGTGTAAAACAATGTCCTTCATAAAATTTTACCTTGTTTTTGGAAGACATGCTTAGTTTTTCTAAACATGTTATATATGATAAAGTATGACAGATTAATTTTGAAATGAATAAATGAATATTTGAATTTTCTTATTTCTCAGTTTGATGTAATGTCGACAGACACAAGCTACATTAACAAAGGTGCTTTGAATCCTCAGTCATTGGAGTCTTGATACCAAAATGGTTTTAGCATCTCTTGTATGATAAAATTCTGGGGGTACAAATCCAGAAGTCCCATCTAGCTATGATAATTTGGACCTCTTTCCTTTAACAAGGAAATGATTAATGTAGAAAGGACCTAGAGAACTGAAGTTAAGATGTCCCAACAGGGCAGAAGATGGCTATTGCCTCCCTCAGCTCAAAGGAAGGACCCACAAGGATGGAGCTCAATGAGTTGTTGAGGAAATTCCTTCTTGGTGCTTTTAGGAATCACTTTGGGGTCCACAGGTCTTTTCACAGGCACTTACCACTGGCCTCACATCATTTTAGCTGGCTACCACTGACGTCCTTTCTATGAGCTACCTTTCCCACTTCAGAATGCATGGCTCACTGAGGCGCCTGGGGATGGATATGAGATCGCACCCTTCAGCTCTTAACACAATGCCAGGCATCACCAACACATGTTTTCCACAGGATTGCTGAGTGACAGAAGAGGGTGGAGACTTTGGATAGACATGCTTCATTTACACAACGGTTTCTCTCTACCGCATGGTTTCATTTCTCTGAATGGCAGTTTTCTTGGAGCATACACAGACCTAGGCTTCAGAGTCCAAAGGCTCCACTGGCCTATTCCAATTACATGGTTTCTTCCCTTTGTCATTATGGAGGAATTACTTAACTCATTTGCACCCCAGTTTTGAATGAGGGATGTAACTAGACTATTTTCACATAGAAGCATATAACAGATACTGGCATTTTGCCCAATGTTCACCCCTTCTGCTGTGGGGTGCTTGAAGATAATGATCAAGGATACGTCAACCATGACACAAAATTCAAAGCATCCATTAGCCAGTGGGAAGTTGGTTCTGCTTAGTCCAATTCCTTTTCCTCTTCCTCAGTGAATGGAGGGAGGACTGGAAATTTCATATCAATTGAAATATGTGCTGTAAAATTATTTTTAAGTAACCCATGACAATCTGATATATCCAATTTAGTTATGAACTTATTTTTAATATAGTTACTTTTGCCATTTTTTTTTGAATAAATCTTTATTTTCTCTCCTTGATGTAAACGTACATTTTTAGACAGAACCAGAGTGGCTTTCAGTTTGCAATCTTCCTGCCTCAGCCTCCCAAGGATTACGCATGTGCCACCACACCTGGTTCCCCCTGGGTCTTGAGTATCAATTGCTCATCTTCCTTTTCAAGTGGTTCTGTGTGCCTCTTGGCCTTGCTTTCTTCTCAGTTTTCCCCACACTGGTCATGGTACTCTCAGGGTTTTCCTTGCATCAGCAGGTCAGAATATTTGATTTCCCTCTTGTCCACAATGTTCTTTGATGCTCCCTGTAAACCCATAACTGTGGACAAATCTCCAGGAATTCATGGAAGAGGCTCACGATATGAAATGGCTGCAAAGCTCACTTTTCATCAGTTGAAAACTTGGTTTTGGCTGGACAGAGCTGAGCCCAACCAATGAGGAAAGGAATGTAGTAGACGGGGATGTGGTGGCCATTGCATTAGAATGACTACCGTCTTTGAAAACATATCTTAGTTCTTCCCTCTAGAAATGGTGATTTATGAAATTCAATATTCTTTTTGAGAAAGTAATTATTTTACTTATTTGTTTTATGTGTATGGAGGTTTTGTTTCCATGCATGTCTCCATACTATCTGAATGCCTGGAATCTTCAGAGGCCAAAAGAGGGCATCAAATCTGCTGGGACTGGAGTTACAGATGGTTGTGAGCCACCATGTGGGTGCTAGGAATTGAACTTGGGCCCTCTGTAAGAGCAGACTACTCTGTCAGCTGCTGAGCCATCTCTTCAGCCCCTGACTTAAGAATTTTAAATAGAGTTCTCAGAATTCCTCCCTGTCCATTTTTGACTGTTGTTTGTAGTTTCTAACAGGGTCTTACTTTGTAGTCCAGTGTGGCCTTGAACTTGCTGCCGCCCATTATTTCAGCCTTCCCAGTGTTAGAATTACAGGTGTAAGCCACCACACCTGGCGAGTTGTTAGGATGCTCAGGCACACACTGGGGGAAACCAAAGGCTCCTTGGCTTTGACGCTTCCACATTCTTGAAGACTACTCTGGCAAAGGGTTTTCTGCTTGATAAAGCCCCCTCATACTCTTCCAGACCTGAATAAGGTTGTGAAATAGACTGCTGCCCTATGCTTATCTCCCCAACCTGTTATCCAAGGCAGAGTGTAGGTCATGGCCAAGATCAACCCATCTAGAAGCTGGTTAGCATCTAAACCCATCTAGAAGCTGGTTAGCATCCTTGAAGTTGTAACTGAGTAGGTGAGTGGGCACTACACACTCCCCCACCCCTGCCAAGCTTCCGTGATTGAAGGCTTATTAACATACGTGGGGTAAGAAGGTGAAGGGCTCCCTCCCAGGGAGGATGAAGAAGGACTTGGAATTACAGTGTCAGAACTACCTCTACAAACGGTCTGTCTAGTCCCTCCCGAGTTAGATAACTACGTATTCTACACAGAAAACAGTCGGTGAATGTCTAAGCATTCCATCCAAGTCCAGGCCAGACCCCCAGCCTTTGCCTCCTGACATATGACTTCTAAGTTGGATAATGCACAGTGCAAGATAAGCAAGATTATCTGCGGCCAAACGGACTCAGTAAGAATGCACCTTGTGCAAGTGTCCCAAGCCTGTATTGGGGCTGCCAGGTCTTCGGAAGGATCCCAGCAGGGAACGAGTCAGTGTGGCATGCCGCATGCAGGCTCAGTGTGGCTCCAGTCAATAAAGGAAAGAGGCACAGGAATGCTGTCTCTCTTGGAACAGGGAGTGCAAGCTTAGTCTGATTCAGAGTTCTGCCTTGTTGGGCCAAAGCAGGCCACCTGGCTTGATCCATGTCAGTCAAGGTGACATGTGGACACAGGTTTCCAGCCGGTGGAGCTCATGACTGTGAGTTAGACTTTTTAGTCACATTAAGGAGGAAATAGCACCAACCTTCCTACATGCAACCCACTGCAGTGTTGGTATAGTTTCTTGACAAGAAATACTACTTCTTGGAGGGAGGAAACGGGAGGATCATAACAGTTATAGTCTCAAAAAAGTAAAACTTTTTTTTTAAAGTTATGTGCCTTCTTGGCGTGGTCTTTAAAAAGAGCTACTGTCAGCATTGTTTGAGAACTTTGAGGTAGAATGCTTTTATTACCTGCGTAGACTGTCTCTCACACACAATGCTCTTTGAAATTCAGGAGAACTAAAGCTAACTGAAATAGCAAGATAGAGTTTCTTAAACACCAAGATGTGACAAATGTCGGTGTACAGACTCTCACTTACCTGTCTGTCCTCTTCCTAGCTGCACCCAGAGCGATGCCGCTGTTTATCAAGTCTCTGCAAGAAGCTGCGTGGGGATGATCTGCTGTTCGGCATCCATTGAGGTCCAGCGTCTGCAGGACGCGCAAGTGTCTCCTGACCCAGGAGGTGGCAGGGATGCGGCTGGCAAATGTGAAACAGAGATACATGAAGAAGATAGCATAAATCACTCGGATGAGAAATGGAGCCCTTGTAAGGAAGAAGAAAGTATGGCCCCGGGGGCTTGCATGCCAGCTGATTCCTCCCCCAACAAATTCAACCACTCATGTTCACCCCAGATAGTGGCCAGTTATGACTCTGGTGCTTCCAATGCTGAGGTTCCTCTAGATGTTAAAGAGACAAGATGGGAGCCTTACGATTCAAATAACACACAAGAAAATTCCTTGCATTCAAATAACGCTACCGAAAAACAAGACATATACCAGCACAGGTCAGTGCACGCCACTGTCCCAGAGTTAATTGGTGATGGCCTAGGTAGCAAAGGGTCTAATGAGGAGAGTGTCACCCCAAGTCATCAAAACCCCAAAGCACAGAAATACATTAGTTTCAGTCTTCCGCTGCCGGAGGCTACCCCGTGTCCTTACCCAGGTGACAGCAGCTCCATCATCATGCAGCCTGGCCCACAGGTTTCCAGCGAGGACTCTGACAGTGACTATGAACTTTGCCCAGAGATAACCCTAACCTACACGGAGGAGTTTTCAGATGATGACCTGGAGTATTTGGAATGTTCCGATGTTATGACGGATTACTCTAATGCCGTTTGGCAAAGGAGCCTGCTGGGGACTGACCGAGTTTTTTTATTAGAAAGCGATGACGAAGAGATGGAATTCAATGAGTGTGGTCTGGGTGGGCGTGAGCATTTCCTTAGTGAAATGGGTTGTGGGCCTCAGGTGTCGGGTGACATGGGGCCTATGAATGCCACCACTGGCTTGTGTAGTTATCACTCACAACCCCAGGCAGTGGGGGTCAGGAGCCAAGGAACCTCCAGGCATAGTCCCTTTCCCCCGCATGTGGCAATGACTCTCACTCTGGGACCTCACCAGGATGGAACAGCTAAAATGACTGAACCAGGGAGGGCTCCACTGCCTACTGCTTCCGAGGCTGTTGAAAATGATTGTCCAGGAATTCGGGGAGAAACCAGAGACAACCCTGAAGCAGCAGAGGAATTCTCCGGTGACAGTCTGCAAACCATGGATAAGGCAGAGACAGAGGCAGGGGTGAAGCCTTTGTCTGGGGGCTTGGACAAGTCAGAGGTGAAGCGGGGTTTGAAAAGCCTGGCTTGGGAAAGATCGGAGGAAAAGCACCCAGACAACAGGAAGACTGCCCTGAGACCCACCAGGGTGAGGCGGCCCGGAGTGAAGGCTAATGCCAAGAAGCAGCTGCTGAAAGACAATGCCCCCAAAGGCACGCTTGATCCGCTCCCCAAGGAACCGACTAGGCACCCCTTAACTGGGAGCTATGGACAAGAGCCCACACACACCGAGGCAGGAGCTCCCGGCTGGAATTCCCACTTCCACACAGAACTCTGTACTCTGCTTCCTGCAGAGCAAGGCTCCAAAATCCCCGGACCACCAGCGGACCCACTTCCGAAGGAAGGGGACACGTGCTTTGAGGGAGAAGCGGAACTGTTTAATACATTATTTGAAGCAAGCCAGATTTCAGACCAGACTAATCATCTCCAGGTAAGGCCAGTTTTGTTTTGTTTTGTTTTCACACTGCAAGAGGAAAGGTAGTGGGGGGGGGAGTGTGTGTGTGTGTGTGTGTGTGTGTGTGTGTGTGTGTGTTCATCACTTCACACTCATAACTCTCGTACTATAATGTTAATCAAAATAAATATCCCAGTGCTGTAGGGATACTTGTGAAGGACAGCTGCTGTTTCAGTAGCTAGGAAGGAAATCTGGCTTTGACAAAAGGCCCAGATAAACCCTGGGCCATCCTAATTATAGCCGAAGAGCGATAGGGTAAGAGCTCTAATGGGATTCTGGACAGCTGGAAAGAGAAACCTGAGATTTTGCCTCCTGTGTGTGTTTTGCTAGGGCAGTGCTCTCTATTCTGGAAGTTTCTCAAGTCAGTGTTCATGGGGTAGCCTTTAAAGGGAGGGGGAGCCCATTCTTTCAGGGACACTTTGAAAATGGTAGACTTCAGTCAGACATGTAATGCAAAGGGCAGGCTTTCGGTGGGACGGAAAAACTTGCAGGATCCACTCACCGCGCTGGAGGAAGCAGGCAAAGCTGATCTTGCTGCGCGATGCAAGGCTTTTGATCGGGTGTTTGCCTCATTTTGCTTTTCCTTAGACCACAAAGTATAAAAGAGGCCAAGAAAATGCAAGAAGGAAAATGTATTATCCCCTAATAATGGTTTGGGTATGATTTTTAGTTCTGATTTGAAAGAGACGGGATTATAGGAATAATTAATGCACAGAGAATATTATGTTTCATATACTTGTATTTTTAATTATGTAGTTTTATAACAGGTTTTGGACTGATGGTATACTGTGGTCAAGATTTGGCTTTTGGAAACAAATGTCTTTAGAAATGTCTGTATGTGTGTTTGTATCCATCCATCCATGCATCTATGCATCTATCTATCTATCTATCTATCTATCTATCATCATCATCATCATCATCAATCATAATTATTACTATTATTACCAATTTATTCTTCTTCTTACTCCCAAACTTGTAAAGACACTAATACTTCTTGCTACCTGGGAATCTATGTCAGGGATCTGGTATTATTTTTCATAGAGGACTAAACACTCCAAAGGAATAGTCCCTAATGCGAAATAACTGAACTCGGTGTGAGGAAATAATAGAAACCCGCACTCTGGATTTCTAAAGCTCCTGTCATAAAATAGACAAAGTACAAACGTCAGACCTGAGCCCTAGATGAGCCAGTCTCTCTGTTCTGCTGGTGAAACTGGCCAGATGAGGCTACCTTTTCTCCTTGCCGCAGGCAAACCAGTGGTCCCTTGTGTTCCTTAAACATCCCACTGATCGGCTCACACACCATGGCTACAGGTCTCTGCTCATGACCGGTGCATGGAGGAGGTTTGGCTAACCGTTAGTTCGAAGTGTCAGTGTTAACCTTTTCATGTCACTAAACACAGAATGTCCCTTTCTAGTCATCAGTGCCCTATCTTTCCCAGCTAAGCCCCTTTCTATAGTTGTTTGTACCGTGAGAACGTGTCCTCTCAAAGATGACTTTTCCTCTTAGAGGATGGGGGCAAGGCGAGGTGGCTCGCGTGGGATAAGTGGAAGGGAAGGGGGAAGCAGTTGACAATGTTGGTTTTAGACATCCCTATGAGAAGCAGGTTCTAGACCTGGTAACTGTGGTGAGGAAGGAAGGGACCCAGCTTTCCTCAGTTTGTGCTCTAACCTGAATTGGAGATGAGAGCACCTGTGGCCAGCACGTTCTGGTTTACTGAAAAAGCAGCTAAATAAAATGAACAGACTTGGGGACCAAGCCTACCGTGGGCCACCTGTCAGAGTTCTCTGAGAATCACTACTGTCCCACCTTGACTGCTGTTTTGTTGTGTGATTCGGTGATTAACGAAGCCCCTGAACTTTCCTCTTCAGAAAACTGACAGAAGAATTTCTGCATTTTCTGCGGGGAGTGGGCCTGTGCCTCCCTTGCAGGGGTCAGTAGCAGAGCTGATCTTCACTCAAGGCACAGCTAGACACCCAAATGGAAGTTAGACATTAAACAGCAGTTCTAGGCAGCCTTAAGCCGAAGTGGGATGTTTGTGCCAGTGACATTTCTTCCCTTTAGATTAGAACCAGGTGATTTTTCCCTCTGGGATTGGCATATGTAAAAATGAAGATTCTTTGAGCCATGTGAAAAGTTCCTATTTAGTTACAGGAGATGTCTATATTTCTTACACACTATAAAACATGGCCGACAGATAGCAAGTAGCTAATTTTTATTGCAAAATGACACAGAAATATGGGAGTCACTGGGAATTATATGAAACCCTGTATAATATGGTGCAAGGGGAAACCGGCTTTTATCCATAGCTAAGTCCAAAGACATTTTCAATATTTATTCTGACTCTTGAGGTTTGGGCACCTAAGGATTTTTGAATGATTTAAAATCCTGCCTTAGGATTCATATTAATAAGTTTTCCCACTCTTGAGTCTAGTCTGATCCACTTACCTTGAGCTGTCTTTTTGTAGGAAGTGACTGGCAGCTTATCTTTTAGCATTTTATCTCCGTCTGTACATCAAGGTTAGCATTCTGAGGAACATTCCATGCCTCTAATTGCCTGTGTTATTCTGCAAGGGCCTCTTGCACAAGACGTCCTGTCTGACACATGAGTCTCCAGGTGTCTACTCTCTGCCGTCCCTGTGTCTTTCACAATGCAAAGCCATCTTGGTAGGCATTGTCTTGAAATAGTTACTGACCCAGGCTGGGATTGGAAAACCCCCAGTTTCTCTACATTTATGGAAGGCTCCAAAGCTCCTTCCAGTTTGGGAGTGGAAAATGGAGAAGGGTACCCCAGGCTAACTTGAATCCTCATCAAGGAGCACACCGCCAACTCTTCATCTTGGTTTTGAGCTCATGCCCTTGATCCAAGGCCTGAAAATCTGCCCATCTTAAGTTTCTTTCCTCAGCCACGCTGGAGTAAGCTCCTCTACACTGTGAACGCAGAAGTGCTGTGCTGGCCTCACCTCACCCCAGAGAGATTTGCATTTTTTTTTTGAAATCCTGAGACTACAAATGTACAGTATGGGTGTGTGTAGTCTTGGGTCCCGGGGGTGAAGATCCTGCTGAGGAGGAATTAGCACCAATCATAGACAGTGAGCCAACTACATGGTAGAGCATAATTTGTTTGGTGTATGTTGTATCAAGTGTTAGGTACCCAATCATCAAGTGAATAAGTAACCACACAGTAGGAGGTTTACTACCTGGCTAGGTAGGATTCCAGTGATTATTGATTACTTCATGATTTTTATTTTCTTGAGTACTTCCTTTCATTATCTCCACATGTGAGATGCTGCTGTCGACTGTCCACAGACAGGATGCCTTTCCATGGGCTCTTCTCGCCCTGGGATCCGGTTGGTTTATTCTAAAGCCTAGCTGCATAAACTGTGGGTCGTGACCCCATAATGAACGTGGGGGTCAGGAAAAGTTTAGCAACGGCAAAAAGTCTCTGAACATGCAACAACCAAAAGTGAATTCAAACTCACGTCCATTAGTTACATTATATACATTAATGTAATTACACACGTAATATAATTACATCATATACATTAATACACCCGGATTCAGGGGTGTTGTGGTCCATGTTGCACTGTGGGATGCCACTGCAGCACTGGTTCCGAACACACACATGCGGTTGGTGCTGGGCAAGCCATCACACCACACAGCACCAACCAAATGCCGCCAAAGCACCTCAGATCAGGTGGAGGTTATTGTATCTTAAGAACTGCAGCACTCTTACTGTACATAAAAAATTTTCTGCTCCTATAGAAATCAGAATAAATATGGAAACCAAGACTTTTCATATTTCCCTACTCTATTTTTTTCAACATCAACATATCAAATTAGTTTATCTTTGGATTGTATTGTGCTATAATGTTTGGTCTTCTGACTTGAGTTTCATTTTTTAAAAAAATCCACGGGGGACTGTGGAGATGGCCCAGTCAGTAAAGTGCTTGTTGACTAAGCATGAGGACTGGGGTTTGATCTCCAGCACCTGTAAATGCTGGGGGTGCCTATAATTCCAGCACTGGGGAGGTAGAGACAGAAAGGTCCTTGGGGCTTGCTAGCCATCTTGTACAACTGAAGTCACAAGCTCTAGGTTCCATGAGAGATTTTCTAAAAACAAAGTATAGGGCTGGAAAGATGGTCTGTAGTTAAGAGCATTTGCTGCTCTTGCAGAAGACCTGAGTTCAAGGTTGCTCACAGCTCCAGTGGGTCCTATGCCTTTTGCCTCGGCAGGAATCTGCACTCACATGCACATACCCCACCTCATACACATGCACAGAATTAAAAAACTTAAAAGAAATCTTACAAATATTAAGGTAAAGGGTGACTGAAGAAGATGCTTGATGTTAGCCTTTGGCCTCCACACATGGACATGCATACTCCCCATCATAAGAACACACATGCACACACGGATCCTTAAATAAATTTTAGCTTGGGGTTAGGACAGAATACACAACATTTTCCCCCCAGGGAGAGCTCTAAAATAATTTTGCCACATTGTACTATATATTGATGCAAAGTGGTGGTCTCAACATTGACCGGTATAAAATCAAAATATCTTTTAACTCTGGAAATCATTGAAGATACTTTCTAGCAGAATCAAGTAGTCAACCAAGACTTCATTCCTTAGGGAAAATCAGTCAGGCGTGGCTATCTCATTAGTATGTAAATTTACTTTTATCTTTAATAAGTGGTAAGCTATTTTTCTTTATGGTATATTATCAGTAAATGCCTGGTTTGTGTTCTTATTTTATGTGTCCATATGTATACCCTGGGATCATATACAATCTCTTGGGCTGAGAGGCGTTGGAGTAAAAAAAGTTTGAGAAGCCCAGTTCTAGGGCTTCCACGCCTTGCACCTGGGCTCACCTGTGCACACTAGTGGTTGGTGTACAACTTTGGCCTTTTGCGTCTTTGTGGACACATTCCTTGGAGAAGTGGGTCTCTACTTCCTGGTAGAAGGGCCTTCATTCCTGGAGGTGGCACAGCTACAGGTGTCCCTTAAGCCTGGAAGAGGCCAATTTGTGGCCGATGGGCGGTCTCATGTCAGGTAGAGGCATTGTAATCCCTGGAGGTGGGGTTTCTCAGCTAACATGTGGGGTGGGCTTTTCTGTCCTGGTGGGGGTCCTGGGTTGATGCTGGGTGTTAGTGGCAACAGCAACCACAGCAGCTGCTACAGTGCCTCTTCCCTGTGGAGTTAAGACTTAACAGGGATGGTCCTCCAACTCCCCAGGTGGGGCCTGCTAATCCAGCAGGAGCCTAGGGGATAGGTACGCCATCTGGTACTCCTCTGCCAGCCACCTTCCCAACCTCAGCAACTGCTACAGTAGCACTCAAGCAATACCAGTATGGGCCCTCCCCAGTCATGGATACCAAGATCTCCCCATGCAGTAACACTAGACCCAAACTCAGTTTCCTTCCCACCCTGGCAGGAGGGAACTCAGCAGCTGCAGAGGGTCAAATTCATATGCTTGTCCACCGGTGAAGATGCAGCCGTCTTGTGGGATACATCTCACCCTAAAGTCCACATGCTGCAGCGTTATGCTCTTCTTACCCACAATCATCATCGCCGATCATGACTACTTAGGGGAATGCTGTACGGAAAGGTGCAATGTGGGTTCTTTTTTAGGAATAATGCAAGCCTGGCAGAAACTTCACAAGCAATGGATGGGTCCTGTTTGCCTAGAAATCTCCAACCTTGATGTTCCAATACTGCCTTAACTGCCTCTGTGTCTTGACGAGAGCATTGGCTCAGTTCTGCCCAGAAACCAACCATGGAAGCTTGCTGCCGCTGAGAATGTCCCGAGACCAGGTGGCACTCCTGGTGGCTCAGTGAGGCTGTCCTCTCTAAGTTGCTTGCTTTCTCCACCTCAGACTTTGATTTCTCCTTTCAGAGAGAGCCACAGCACCCCTGTCATCGTTTTGTCCAGTAGCTCCCCACCGCTTACCTGCATTTCTGCTATCTGTGGTGTCAGTACGAGAGCGTTCATAAGTGTTAAGTTATAAGCCATTCTGAGCCGTGTAATAAAATCTTACAGCATCTAGTTTTGCCCCATGTAGCATATGAATCATTCCTCTGTCCAGAGAATCCATACTGTATACCTGTTATAATTATTTAGTAGCTGTCTTGGCTGTCTGACCGTTGTGGTACCACAGTGCTTGTTCAGGTACCTTATTCAATAATGGCCCCGGGAGTATCAGAAGAACATTGTTGCACTTCTGAAAAGCCAAACAGAGGCCACTGTGTGCTTCCTTGAAGTAGGAAGGAGGAAGCTTCCAATTTAATAAGGAAAGGAAAGGAAACTGCATGCTGAGGTTGCTAAGTCTGGGATAACAACAGATGCTCTGTGAACTTGTGAAGGAGGAACAAGACATTTTCGCTCATTATGCTTTTGTGGCCGAGACTTCAAAATCACAGCCTTGTTGGGTGGTGGCGGCGCACGCCTTTAATCCCAGCACTGGGGAGGCAGAGGCAGGTGGATCTCTGTGAGTTCGAGGCCAGCCTGGTCTACAAAGCGAGTTCCAGGAATGGCGCAAAGCTATGCAGAGAAACCCTGTGAAAAACCAAAAAAAAAAAAAAAAAAAAAAAAAAAAAAAAAATCATAGCCTTGGCACGTGGTATAACAGAAAAAGGCCCGGAAGCCTAGGGCTTGGTGCCGCCTACGGCTGCAGACATCCACCAGAGGTCTCACCATGAGCAAAGGGGGTACTATTGAGCAGAGTGTGGGCTTGAGCCCTGGACTGTTCCCTGTCCTACCACTTTCTAACACTGAGAAAAAGCTCTCTCCACTTCTGTTTTCTCACGTGTGAAACAAATAGTGATAATATTGCTTCCAAAGTGTCACAAAGGGTCTGGAGGGATGGCTCAGCAGTTGACAGACAGCACTTACTGTTCTTCTAGAGGAACAAGGTTCCATTCCCAGGACTCACATCAGGTGGTCCACGACCTTCTATAACCACAGCTTGGGGAATCCAACACGCTTTTCTGGCCTCTTTAGGCTCCAGGTACACATGTATACTCAGACATATTCATAAAATAATAAAAATAAAGAAATCTGGTTTTTTTGTTTGTTTGTTTGTTTGTTTGTTTGTTTGTTAGCTAAGGACTGAACTCAGGACCTTGTGCTTGCCCGGCAAGCGCTCTACCACTGAGCTACACCCTGTCACAAACAAACAAACAAACAAACAAACAAGCAAACAACAAAAGTGTCCGAATAATTCAAGATTACATGGAAAATGCCCAGAATTAATAAGTAACGACATTACCGCTTTTATTTTATTATATATCTCCCTTTTTGCTTTTATTCTAAGATTTTGGCAATGCTAAGGATCAAATCTCATGGTTTGCATGCATTAAGCAAGTACTCTACCAAGAACTACATCCCATTCACAATTCATGCCTTATGGAAGACTTCTTGAGGGCTAGATACAGATATTATTTACTGAAGGTTTTTTTTTTGTTGTTGTTGACAACTGTATATCCATACAAGAAATGACTCAGAATAGCTCCATCAAAAAGATCTCTTGTGTCTCCTTGGACTGTACCCACATCTCTCCAGCCCTCTCCTTTTTCTGTTCTTGGGTAACTGCTGATCTGTCTTCCAATCCTAAAACCCTATGGAAATTGATTTAGAAAGTATGTAATGTCCTTTTTCCTCCTTAGCACAATTCCCAGGGATTCATCCAAGTTGTATGTATTGGAAGTTCATGCCTTTTCTTGCTAGGTAGTCTCATGTGAGGTTTGTATGTCCCGGAGTTTGCTTAATTAATGACTTGCTGGCTAAAGAACATCTGGGTCAATTTCTACTGTTTTGTTATCATGAATAAAACATTTGTTAAATTCTTACCTCTGTGAGACCAGCACTGGGTGCTCTGGTTTCATCCCTGATGCTGTATAAAATACCTTGGCAAAAAGTGACTTAAGGGAGAAAGGGTTTATTCATTCGCGATTCCAGGTCACAGGAAAGTCAAACCTAGAGCAGTTGGTCACATCATATCCACAGGCAAAGGCAAATGAACACATGCAGCTCACTTGCCGGCTGGAACACTTCTCCATTCTCCACTCTTATACAATTCAGCACCCTGTTGCCTAAGGAATGGTGCTGCCCACCGTGGACTGGGAGGACAGGAAGCTCCAAGCCAGCTTGTGCTGGCTACATAGGAAAGTCGAGAATGCCCTGAATATATCAAAGCCCTGTCTCAGAAAGTCCCAACAAAACCTCCAAACCAAAACCAAAACAAAGTGGTGATAGAGCAGTGATTCTCATCCTGTGGGTCATGACCCTTCATGTGGGTGTGTGTGTGTCAAAAATGACCCTTTCACAGGGATTGCCTAGGGCCATTGGAAAACACCAGTATTTATATCACGATTCATAACAGTAGCATAACTACAGTTGTGAAGTAGCAGCGAAAGTGATTTTATGGTTCAGGGTCACCACGACATGAGGAACTGTATTAAAGGGTCGCATCGTTAGGAAGGTTGAGAACCACTGTGACAGAGGCATTGAGATAGGGACCTTGAAGTCTACATAGTGCAGTTCCTACTAAGGAATGGATTTCTGCCTCCCTGGTTGTATTAATGTGGCAGTTCGTCTCTGGGCTAAGCAGATTTGAACTCCTGGAAGTATGAGTGACACTTGGCGTTCATCTGAGTTCAGCGCATGTGCCTGGGAGGCAGTATAAGAGTAGGCATGCTGAAGTTTGAAATCTGTGTTGACTGACCTGTAACAGGCAGGGCGCATTGTGAGTCTCTAGCGAATAATTCCAAGGGGCGGTAGGGCAGGAGAAATGAAAGCAGCCCCCCAAACCTTCATGCCGTACAGGCTTCACATTTCGAATGACAGATAACGAGGGTGAAACGGTGGCCCCAGATCTCCCTGGTGACAATGACAAAGGGCAGAGGCCACCCTGGCTCGTCTTTTTCAGCGCGTGGCCGTTGAGCCTCTTGTCAACACCACTCCGAGGTGGAGGCAGAGAGGAACACAAACGTTTGTTTTGTTTTTAATCACAAAGCCAGCTCTATCGCGCCTTCCAAACACGGTTTAACCATCCTGGATGGGCAAGATCCTGTTCAGGCTTCCCTGCAGTTACTGTTCTCAGTAGAAACAACCAAGCAAAACCAGTGCTTGCAGCCTCGTACCTTTCTGTGTAGTCTGTGAGTCCATCTGGTTAGAAGTTCAAGCTTTCCAAGCCCCACGGCTATCCTGCCGAATCGGATTTGCCTTTAAACCCCATCCTCTCAGGGGTTCCAGAAGCCCTGATGGCCACAGCACAGCATCTTTCCTAGATTAGAAGGGATTTAAAGAGGCTGGGATGAAGCACAGTGGTACAATGCTTGCCTAGCATGCTGGAGGCCCTGGCTTCCGTCCCCAGCATGGTGATAAAAGGGAATGAATGAATGAGTAAATGTGTGAAGGCATTTTCCTCACTATCCATGGAATCTCCGGGCAGATGCCACCTTTGTTCTGCCACCACATATTCCATAGTCGTCAGGCCTGCCTTGAGGCTTGGACATTGAGAGTTTTTACAGCTGTCAGCTGATTCTGTAACCTCCACGGTGCAGGCGCCGAGGTGTACTTCAAAACTGTGTGTGGTACCTTTTGAACACCGAGGTCCAAGTTGTACCCCAGAGGTTCTGATGTTAGCACACTAGTCCTGTGGGAGGGTTTGGGCATGGGTGCCCCTATGGAAGCTCTGCTAACTTGAGACACAACCTGGAAAGAGAGTCTTGAAGCACACATGGAGTGAAATGTAAGGGTCACCCAGGGGGTTCCAAGGTCAACCCTGCTGAGCAGAGGTATGAAGACCTGAAGGATAGATGTATTCACTTCGAGACTTCCCAAAATTTTAGCCATGAAGCATAGCACTACATTATTTAGTACTACTTGTCTAATGGTGGTAATGGGATTGTTCACCTAAGCATGTCCAGCCTGTGGTCCACGAGACAGGTGCATTGTGGGACAGCTATAAATGGGGCCCCAAACAAACCTGTAAAGTTACTTAAAATGTTATGAGATTTTTGCATGTGTGATTTTTTTTAAGTTCAATTGTGCAGTTCTTGACTATGAACATTGTTGATAACAATGTTGTATCTCACCGGGCAGTGGTGGCACATGCCTTTAATCCCAGCACTTGGGAGGCAGAGACAGGAGGATCTCTGTGAGTTCGAGGCCAGCCTAGTCTCCAAAGCGAGTTCCAGGAAAGGCGCAAAGCTACACAGAGAAACCCTGTCTCGAAAAACAAAAAAACAAAACAAAACAAAACAAAAACAATGTTGTATCTCAATTTTAAAAGGTTAGACAAGTCCGGGCCTAAAATGTTTATACCTGGAATCCAGCCAAACTTCACACTTTCCATACGAGGACAAGGAAGTCAATTCCTTGTGGGTCATTTGGGAAACAGATCATTTTAAAATCTGAGATAACTGGTTGGGTAGCTGTGATGGTATAATGATATTATGCCATGAAATGAAAGAAAATGCTGGCCTCCTTTTAGTTAGAGCAAGCAGAAGGTAGAGAGACTGCGAAATCAGGGACGGATCTCTGAGCCCACTTAGCTGCTGCGAGGTGGGCCTTCAGGGGCTGCACATGCGCTCTTAGAATTCTAGGCCTGGAACAAATTTCTTGGCAGGGTCCAGCTAGCTATCATAGTCAAAGTCGGCAAAAGGCTTCTCTACCTTTTGTGTGAGATTCTGTAATTTATTCCTGCTACTTCCTCTGCCTAGCAAGATATTACATGGGAACCAGCAGACACCATGCTACTGTAGCCATATCTCAGAGCACCAGGGCACTTTATTTGGTATTCCCCAGCACCAAGTCATTACAGAAACATTCCAAACTCTGGCAAAGAGACCTCTCCGGGGGCCTAAGGAGAATAAACTTCAAGTTTGCTCTGAGTCTATGGGGGCAGTTTTGAAAAGTGAAGGCCTGGGTCATTGACACCTAGATGCAGGCATCTGCGTCCTACCCCAGACCTGCATTTTCAGTGAGTTCCCAGAGTGACTCTTGTTTTTTTTTTTTTTAATTTCTTTATTAAGAAATTTCTACTCATCACATACCATGCACAGATCCCACCTCCTCCCTCCTCCTACTCCCAGCCCTCCCTCCCAAGCCACCTCACATTTCCACATCCCCCCAAATCAAGGTCTCCCATGGGGAGTCAGCAGAGCCTGGCACACTGAGCCTAGGCAGGGATCCAACCCTGGTACATGTCCAGAGTGACTCTTGAGGGCAGTTCAGTTTGGAAGCCATGTGCTTAACTGGGTAAATCCAGAGTGGCTACTGCAATCTGGGGTATTTCTGTAAAAATCTGCCCAGTGTGGAAACAGTGGGAAGAGCAAGGCTTGTAAAGCTTAATCCTTCACCCTTGGAGGAATAGGAGCCCCTCAGGTCTGCAACTTTTCTCGCCTTCCCAGCTTTAAGTGAGGCATGTTCTTCACCTGTTCGTGCAACTCAAATAAACACAGACACTGTAACTAATCCAGAACAGGTGTGTCATTTGCAGCTGAGTTTTATTTTGAGGAGTACAGCAACAGGGATTCGGCCAGCCAGCAGCAGGGGAAGCTGGTAAGACGAGGATCAGTGGGCTTTGAGGATCCCCATAATTCATCCCTCACGACTGCCTTGGGTTGGATGGACTTTGAGGGTCCCTGTAATTCATCCCCCACCACTGCCTTGGGTTGGAGCTGGATGCCAGAAACAAGCTTTATTGGCTTGTTTGGGGTATTCCTATGACTGAAGATGAGCTTGCATCTCTGAAATAAGATGGAGAAAAGACATTAAATTAACCAGTCACAAGTTGAGATAAGTGACAAAGCTGTGGTCATCAAAACAGCGAAGCTAGTAGCTACCAAAACATAAACAGATGAGTCAGAATGGACAGAGGTTCAACCGCCACACTGAAAATGGGTTTACAATAAAAACAGTCTTTCTGATTTTAGGAAATATCAAAATATTCAATGCTGATAACTAGGTACCATATAGGAAAATGTCAATACCTCCCAGTGGACCTCAAAGAGTTTATAATGGGTCTCTTGGTTAAACATTATTTTTAAAATCCTATAAACTAATGGGGGAAAACATTAGAAACCATTCTTATGACCTTAAGAGAAAGAAAATATATTTGCAAACAAAAAATTATTTAAATAATGTAAAAATTGATAATTTTGAATATATCAAGATTTATCTATAAACACCACAGTTTGTTATAAATAAAGTAAAGTCACCATTGAAATAAATTTGGAAAGTAACTGTACTAAAGATCAATTTGCTAAGACAGGCATGGTGGCACATGCCTTCAATCCTAGCACCTGGGAGGCAGAGGCAGGTGGATTTCTGTGAGTTCAAGGCCAGCCTGGTCTGCAGAGTGGAGTTCCAAGACAGCCAAGGCTACACAGAGAAACCCTGTCTCAAAACAAACAAACAAAAAATCAAATAATAAAATATTTTTAAAAATCAATTTGCGAAATATTTAAAAATATGCATGGTAGCTGGACATAGTGTTCTACACCTGTAATCCCAGTACTCTTGGAGGCCAAAGCAGCAGAATTGGGAATTTAAAGACAGTCTGGGCTACAGAACTGTACAAACTATAAAGAGAGCTGGGGTTATAGTTCAGTGGTAGAGCTCTTGCCTTCTGTGTGCAGGTCCTGGGATCAATCTACAGTATTTCTGGAAAAAAAAATCCAACCCTCTACACCCCTTAAAAAACAAACCCCCAAACCTTCCAACTTATAAGACACCAAACAAAAGAAAACGTTAAAAAGATAAATAAATGAGCCGTTTATAGAAGAAACGGTTAATCTGTAAGCAGGAGAAGATACTGTGGTTCCCGGCAACTGGGAAGACACAAACTTTAAAAAGATACTATCTTCTACTCATCAGATAAAATAAACTAGAAATTCAGGGGCTAGAGAGCTGGCTCATTAGTTAAGAGCATTTACTGTTCTTCCAGGGGATGGGAGTTCAGTTCCTAGCACCCATGTCCGGTGGTTTACAACTCTAACTCCAGGGGATCTGACACCCTCTTCTGGCCTCTGCACACATGTGGAATACATACATACATACACAAAGAGAGACAGAGACAGAGACAGAGATCATTTTTAAAATCCTCAAAGGATAATACCATCAAGTTGAGATTATGGGAATGTGGGTCTATTGCCAACAGGTGTGTAGTTTGGTGGTGATTTGTTTAAGGGTGAGAGGACTGTTACCCATGACGGGGCAGTTTCACTTCCCAGTATTTACTCTTAAGCAAAGCATCCACATTCACCTGCAGAGTCGGTAACATACAGGTGGTATGAAGTCCGTCATGTGTGTCCACACTTTTGATATGGTGACATGATGCCCTCATGTACAAAGTTCATGATCAAGAACTGTGATCCAGTTACAAAACAAATAATTGATCCCAAAAGGTCTCATCCTGTTTAAAGTCAGTTTATGATTTAGTGTTTGGTCACATTCCTAACTGTCTTCAGCTTCATGCAACCACATGTGTTGGCCACAGGTTGGAGGTGCCTGAAAGGCAATGTTGAGAGAAATGTCTAAACAGACTACATAGCCTCTTCAAACGATGGCCGAATCACAATTTAACACAGGTGCATGCAAAGTAATACATGCCACTTGGTACAGTTTATGTCCCCAAGCCAATCTGTCATAGTATATGTTATATCAAGTGATAACAAACACCAGGAGTGGGGGAAGAACAAGAAATCCCTATATATACACTTCTGGTAGAAATATAAACTGCTGTAGCCACCATGGAAATCAATGTGGTTCTTTTGAAAATACTGAAAATAGAACTACATGTGACCCAGCTATACCGTTCCTGGATATCAACCCAAAGGACCCTACCCTACACAGAGATACTTTCACATATGTGTTTATTGCTGTGCTATTCACACTAGCTAAGAAATAGAACTCGCCTAACTGTCCATCAAAAGCTGAATGGAAAAAACAGAAAATGTGTATATACATAATGGAATTTATGTAGCTGTAAAGTGAAATCATCGTATCTGTAGGGAAATGGATGGAACTGGAAATCATTAAGCAAGAGAAGCCAGACTCAGAGAAGCAAATTGCCACAATGTCTTTCATGTGCAGAGCCGAGATGTGTAGTAATGTGTATTAACATGTGTGTGTAGAAATGTGTGTGTGTTTGGGTATCCAGGACATCAGCTAGAAAGCAGACGTGAGAGCAGAGGATGAGATTGTACAGGAGAGGGGAAAGAGGGTAGCAAAATTCACATGAAACGGAAGCAGAAGAGACGCTGATACAGGAAACAACCAAGCAGGAGAGTCTCCTGGAGTGAAAGCAAATTGAAAAGCTAGGCCCGCTAAGCTGCTTTGGAACAGCGGCTCTCAGTGCCTTACTCAAGACGGCTGGGTCACAACTGGGGCTTTCTTTCACGGGTCTAAGCGGAGGAGAGGATGTTACTGAGGGCTGAGGCACGGGAGACTTCCTGTTTTGAGTGAGTCCTGGGCCACATAAGCCTTTGTTTATTGTGCGTGTTTTTCACATACTGCATCTGGTTTGTGTCACACGCACACCCGATCATGCTTAGACATAAGATGGTGAGTAAGGTTGTGTTCCCTAAGAGCTCACGCTCTCAGAGGACACAGTTTGCCTTACTGTATCTATACTTAAAACCAGTTCAGATCGGATCCGTCCATTTTCCTTAGTCTCAGGATATGTTTCTTACTGTGTTTGGTCACCAACAAGGAGTTACTAAGGGATAGGTAGGAGAGGCAGCCCAGTTTTTGGAGCCAGTGTGTAGAGCTCAGTGTAGGTGGGAGTCCCAGATTGCTAACCATGTTTGGTCTGCCTCAAGCACACACAGAGTGACATGTGTGATTAACTCTTGGGAAGGAGACAAGAATCCTTAATAATGTTTAACATTTTAAGGAGATGGTATTCATTCATTACTGGGATCATTGAAAACTGACTGTCTTTTAAAACTCCATTTTTTATTTATTTTTTATTTCTTATTTTTTTACACAATGTTTTCTTATGTAGCTGGGACTGGCCTGGAGTTCACTAATTAGACTAGGCTGTCCTTGAACTCACAAAGACCCTCTTGGTTCTGCCTCCCAAGTGCGGGGATTGAAGGGTTGAGTTGCTCCATTGTGCCCAGCTCTTCTTTTCTTTCTTTCTTTCTTTCTTTTTTTTTTTTTTAAAGAAGAAGAAACAAAACATGGAGCTGGAAATGCTTGCCGTTAGCTCTGCTGAGCAAGTGTAGCCTTGATTAACCTGCCCTTCTCTCAGTGTGAAGTGGAGAGCATAAATAGCTCTAATTTCCAAGGCACCAGCTCCCAAGGACCTCCTGATCTTGTTGGCAACATGAGTATCAAATAAAGTGAAAGCCTTTCTAACCAGAGAAGGGAAACAATGGAGAAATCAATGATGTAAAATTTTTTCACACATCCCCCATCCCACCCATAAGCTGTATTTACAAACAAAGAAAGCCAAGTATGGTGGAGTGATTTACTGGGTGCAATCCTACTACTTTGGAGGAAGAGGTAGGTAGATCAAGAATTGAAAGTCATTCTCAGCTACTTAGTAAGTCCAAGACCAGCTGGAACTAACTACATGAGACTGTTTCAAAACAAACAAACAAACAAAAACCCAAAAAGGCAAAAACAGAATCAATGAAAACTTAGGGAACATCTTATGCTGTATGTGAAAAATGATGTTAGAAAACATGAATAGCTTAATCAAAAGTAGACAAAAGGGGGGCTGGAGAGAGGGCTCAGCAGTTAAAAGAGCAATTGCTGCTCTTTTGGAGGACCCGTGTTTCCCAGCACTCAACTGTCTGTAACTCCAGCTCAAGGGGATCCAGTGCCCTCTTCTGTCCCCCGAGGGTAATGCATGCAGGTAGCGCATATACATATATGAAGGCAAAACACACATAACATAACACCCCCCAAATTTTAAACAGACAAAGGACTCAAGCAGTTCATTAAAAGGCATGCAAATGCACTACTGATTTGCCAACCCCTCCCCCTTCCTTCCTTTTCTCCCTCGTTTCAATTTTCTGAGACTGTTCTGGAAGTTATGGTAGCTTGTGCTAATAAGCCTGTGAGCAAACAGGTTTTCTCCTGCCCTGATGGTGGGTGTGTAGATTGGCACAGCCTTTTCTCGCTGGCAGAGACAATTTTTTTTTTATCAATACCTTTAAAATGTGTATGGTGGCTCAGTAATAAACCCAATTAAAACTATCAGACTAACAAAGGCATCGGTCTCCAAGAGTCTCATATCCACCCAGTTTCTAACAGGGTTAGTCTTAGCTGACCTACACTCTTATAGATGACCATGTTAATGCCGTGCTCATGGCATGACATTTAAGGGACAGCTGAGGGATCATTTTCCTGCAATAAAATGCATTTATTAGAACTAAACAGGAAGTCAGAGGTCCTGTTAGCTGTATACTTAGGAGGCTCCATGATCACACCATCCCAGAATTGCCTTTTCTTCTCTCTCTCTCTCTCTCTCTCTCTCTCTCTCTCTCTCTCTTTCTTCCTTTCTCCTGGCTCCACTTCTTGAGTACTACAGTTATAGGCATGTTCTACTATCCCCAGTTTACATGGTGTTATGGAACTCACAGACCCATGCATATTGGGTAAGTAGTCTGTCAACTGAGCTACATCCCATGAGGCCATTCCCTTCAAAGGGTTGACCTTGAAGGGTGCTGGCCCACTCATGAATACCTAATGTTCAGTGTTCCTTATTTCATAACCATTTTGAGACCCTAATCTCCCGTATGACCATGCAACTGTGATTTATAGACTCCTCCCTATTTATTTTATTGACTTTAGAACTTTTGCAGTAAATTCCCTTGCCATGGGATTGACAGTATCCTGGTTTATGTCCCAGCTAGACTGTAAATTCCTTGTGTGTACGAGCAAGGTTTTATTGGGCACAACCAGTACCTGTCACTGAGAAGATATCAGGAAATAATGTGTGATGTGGTAAAAAGTTTCAGAACCTTTGTAAATTACCACCACCAAAAATAAACATCAGAATCATATTAATTTATTTTAAACTAGGAAGAGGTATAAATATTGGAATAGTAGTTTATAAACCACTTAATGACCATGGAGCCACTGAAAACTAGGACCTGAAAAGTCAGTATGCAAATCCCTCAAAACTCAGATTGAGTGTGTCTTAGCCACTGTCCATTCTGTTGCTGTGAGGAGGCTATGACCAAGGCAACTCTTATCAAAGAAAGCATTTAGCTGGGGACTTGCTGACAGTTCCAGAGAGTTAGTCCATTATCATGATGAAGGCAGGCATAGTGCTGGAGAAGTAGTTGAGAGGTCCATCCTGATCCATAGTCACAGAGAGAGAGGGGTCGGGGGACTGCTCCTGGTATGGGCTTTAGAAACCTCAAAGTCCACCCCCAGTAACATATTTCCTCCAACAAGACCACACCTCCTAATCCTTCTAATCCTTTCAAATAGTTCCACTCCCTGTTGACTAAACATTCAAATATATATTCAAATATATGGCCCTTGGGAGCCAATCACATTTAAACAACCACTTAGTAAGTTCTCCAACTCTAGAAAAGCAAAGACTCTCCATTCTTTTCCACATGAAATGAAAACTGCAGATATCCCAAGCCCACTTAACAGTGTGGTACAAACTAATGCCCTCAAAGGAATCCACTCTCCAGTCCTCATAGGCTGTGAACTTGTCACCATACTAGACAGAGGAATGGGGTTGAAGTTACTGAGTTTGAGATTAGATTATTTTGAACTATTTGGGTCTCTGTAATCAGTAAGGTCTTTATAAATGAGAAAAGAAAGTAAGAGGGGGAGTCAGGAAGAGATTTGGAGATGCTGTTTTGTTAATTCTGAAGGCAAGGAAGGTGCCATGTGACAATGATTGCCAGCTCTCCCTAGAGGTTGGAAAAAGGAGAATGTTTCCACTAGAAAGAACATAGCCTTGCTGACACCTAGATTTTAGCCCACTCATGGTGGATTTCTGACCTCTAGAATTCTAAGGTAATAAATTAATGTACTTTTCTTTGTCTTTGAGATAGGCTCTCATGTAGGTACAGTCCAGGCTAACTCTGAACTCTTGATTCTCCTGCTTCTGCCTCCTAAGTGCTGGGATTATAGGTAGGTACCAACATGCCCATGAGATTTTGCTCTTCTAGAGTTGGAGAATTCTCTCCACCTGAGTTTTGAGGAATTTGCATACTGATTTTTCAGGTACTTTAAACTCATGTACATTTAAACCACTAACTCTGTGGTAACTTTTAAAAATAACCATCAGAAACTAGTACAGACAGAACAGGTTCTTGGAAAAGCAAGTTGTCCAAAGCAAGGCATGAGATCCTTCTTTGGGTTTTACCTCAGGCATCAGAGGAGCTGTTGTTTCGGACTTGGAAAATCTGGCCTGGAAAAGGAACCATGGATGGGGCTAACTCAACTTTTGGGACTTGAGAACTCATCTCAGAAAGTAAGACCATGGCCAACATCTCCACAACTAGTAGTTCCAAGTGTGGGTGGTGGTTCCCAGGGCACAACTTAGACAACTCCCATAGACCCAGAGCCAGGAACAGCAGGCCAGGAAAAAGGCTTTGTGGAAAGCCATGTCCAAACTCCGACTCCTGGGAAACAGAAAAATGGGTGGAGATGGTAAAAAGGATACAGTGGTGACTTGGGCAGGTGACTGTGGTGATATTTTATTTGTGCTTGCCTAGAGATCAGAGGTTAAAAAAAAAAAAAAACAGCCATTATTAGTAAACAAAGAAGTCAGGCGAAGGTAGCATATGCCTTTAATCCTATCACTTGGCAGGCAAAGATCTGTCTGGATCTCTGTGAGTTCAAGGCCACAGTGGAAACAGAGCCAGGTATGGTGGCACACGCCTTAAATGCCAACACTAGTTAACCATGGAGGTCTGTACAGATATACAGGAAATGACAGAGCTAGGCAGAAAGAGGAAGTGATGTAGCTGGACAGAGAGAGCAAATCAGATGGCAGAACAGCAAGGCATGTAGGCATGGGTAGACAGGAAGTCACTCACATTTGGAAGCTGCAGAGTTGGTGAGGTGAGGTTAGTTTGTGGCTAGTCCTCTGATCTCTCTCAGGCTTTAACCCCTATATCTGGCTCTGTGCTTTTTATTTAATAAGACCATGTAGAAATTCATCTACAGGTGTCTTCTGGGTAGCCATCCTTTATAGTTACCAACCTCCTCATTACTGACACTGTGGTAGGAACATTCACTGGGCCCCTGGCCTGTGTACCAGAAGGGGTTGGGCAGCATCCCTGGATAGCAGTAACCCTGCACCTCCCACCCTGGGAATGACAGTCAAAACTGTCTGCAGACAGTTGTCTGCCACATGTCTGCCACATGTCTCTCAGGGTTAAAGGGGTGAAAAGTCACCTTGAGTTGTTGAACCCTGGCTCAGTTCTGTCATCCTCATCAGGGACAAATAGAAATGAAAACAGATGTTTCTGTTTTTGATTTTTAAATCAAGTCTGTCCAGTAAAAATGGATGCAAGCCACATCTGTAACTTTTTGATAAGAACATTCAGACCTTGTATAGCTATGAATACTATATAATTCCAGAACATCTTCATTATTCTCCAAAGGATACTCTCCTAATGAGTATAGTTTAGAACTGTAGGTGGTTAGGTCCTATCCTAGGCAAACTCTAATCTGTTCTTGACTCTATAGTTTTTTTGTCTGGGATCTTGTATAAATGGAATCATGTTTCATGTAGCTTTGTGAATGTGCTTTCTTTCACTAGATACAGTGTTTCCAAGGGTCATCCATGTGAAAATATTTACTGTATTTCTTTTTGTAGCTGAATAACGGTGTCCATGGATTTGATGCATCTGTCTTAGCCATCAGGAGATGGGCATTTGAATTACCTCTACTTAATAACTATCTACATGAGTATTCACAAACTAGCTTTAGGGCAGACATGTTTTCATGTCTTTTTGGCAAATATCTTGGATTAGAACTGTTGGATAACTCTGCATAGCATTTGAGAAATTATTTATACTTATTTTCAAGAATGCCTTTTTTATATTCCCATTAAGACTATAATTAATAGTACAAATGCAAGTTTACATATTTTTGAAAACGACAAAGACACAGTGAAATAAACTTTAATAATATTTTTGAACTCATTATAATCATGATATTATTTTAATATGCAATCCATGTAAAAAGCATTAATGAGGTATTTTACATCTTTCTCACTGAGTCTTCAGAATATGGCCTTAATTTTCTACCTGTAGCCTGCCTTAATTGGATGCTAGATATTCAGTAGGAAACCCTTGATTTCTGTCTAGCATGTATGCAATTACCAGTTGAAAGTATAAATTTACATAGCTAAAATGTTAAAATTTTTCCAAGCAGAATCACACCTGCCAGTGTTTTAAATTTACATACACACTGATTAAAATTGAATACATTTTCAATTCAGTTCCTTTGGCACGTGAGCACGTTTCAAATGCTGGCTAACTACGTCTGGTCGGAGGCCGCTGGATCACATGAAGCATGGTCTTCTGGCTTCATGCTATTTCTGTGACTGTCATTTGTATTTTTGTTTTTGTTTCTGTTTTCGAGACTAGTTCTCTGTAGTTCTGGCTGGCTTGGAGCTCACTCTTTGGACCAGGGGTTCTCACCCTGTGGGTAGCAACCCCTTTGGGATTGAAAGACCCTTTTACAGGGGTTGCCTAAGATCATTGGAGAACATAGATATTTACATTACAATTCATAACAGTAGCAAGATTACAGTTATGAAGTGTCGACAAAAAGAATTTTATGGTTGGGAGTCACCACAACATGAGGAATTGTATTAAAGCGTCTTGACATTAGGAAGGTTGAGAACCACTAATTTAAACCAAGCTGGCCTTGAACTCCCAGAGCTCTATCCACCTGCCTCTGCCTCTTGAGAGTGCTAGGGTCAAAGGCACGTGCCACCATGCCCGGATATTACTGTGATTTTTAAGAATGACATATTACTTCAGGTCCCAGCCTTGGTTTTATTTTCTCCTCTGCAGCTGATCTGCCCCCCTTTTCAAGTAGACCTTATCTTCTTAGAGTAGCTTTAGTTTCAAGCAAGACTGAGGAGAAAGTACAAAACATTCCCCAGCAGCTCTTGCTCTCTCCCCACACCACCCTAGGCACAGGCTCCCCTGTCCTGCTGGCCGGCGAAACCACAGGACACATCCCAGCCATCGGAGGGTTCACAGTTCTCCTCGGGGCTCACTCTTGATGTGGTGAACCCTATGGGTTTAGCAAGTGTGCAAATAGCAGTTGCCACCATTATGATCTGTGCTTCTGTCCTAAAGGAAAGGACCACTTCCTACGTGCTGTGCATTCCTAGCCATGGCTGACTGGTTTTGTACAAATGTCAAGCAGCACCCCTTGTCACCGAGGTGTCTTACTCTTGGCTTTTGCAGACCTTATTTGTAATGACCAGCATGGGCTGACGCAGCCCTTGCTGCCAAGGCTTAGGCGTTCCAGTTGGCATCCTGGCGGCCCTGCGGCTTGTTGGACAGGCTCCTCTGAGTCTCTTATATCATTTAAAAAAAAAAAAAATCCAACATGCCACCCTGGCCTGGGGCTGTCTATCAGGTTACTGGCAAGCTACAGGACAAAAGAGGACACATTCCCAGTCTACTTGGAGGTCACAGGTTACTGGCCTTGAGGATGTCAGATGTGGAAGAGCAGGAGAGGGGAGGGCTTAGGATTAGGGATAACTTTTTGTCCTGAGGTTTTTTTTTTTTTTTTCTTTTTCTTTCTTTCTTTTTTTTTTTTTTTGTTGTTTTGGTTTTTGTTTTTAACATGCTACGTGGTAAAATGTGTTTTGTGTTGTGTTGCTTGGTTTTTAAATTTCATTTATTGATTCATTTATTTATGTATTTTTTGGTTTGTTGTTTGTTTTTTGAAACAGGGTTTCCCTGTGCAGCTGGTTGTCCTAGAACTCACTCCATAAAACAGGCTGGCCTCGAACTCAGAGATCCACCTGCCTTGCCTCAGAGTCCTGGAATTAAAGGCCCGCTCCACCACTGCCCAGCTGTTGTTTTGCAGAGGTGAAAGAGCAGCAGCACCGTGCCCCTGCCTCACCAGGGGCAGGGATCTGCAGCTGATGGGTATCAGGCAGGAGACTGCCTTTTCTCTCCAGAAGCACGTCACCATGGGGCTACTGCCTCCGCAGGTCTGGGGAGGCCTTGGGTGTGTTTCTAACAAACTCCCAGGGATTTCCAGTGACTATGCTTTGAATAACGAGGGCTTAGGGCTTTCCCCAGAAAGTATTTATCCTGTCCTTCCTCCCCCAGCCCCCAGCTTCCTCCATCACACTCAATTGCCCAATCACTAATTCGAGCTGACGTGTAATGAGTGGAAATATGTGCCAGGGACTCTGCTAAGCCCTCTGCTTGGGTTAGCTTATTTCATTATCTCTACTGCCTCACGAGATAAACCCTGCTCTTATCCAGGCTCTGTGATGTGGCTTTCAGCAGACTCCTTCCTAGTCTCCCACTGACTTAAATAGCATCCCAGATTCCATTTTAGGTCTGACTTCCTGACTCTCTTTGGAACTAAAACTCATTGGTAAATTTGGTCCTGTCTCAGAAAGGAGACAATTTGGGTGTCGGGAGTGAGAGGGCACATGTTTGCTACTTTGTATCTTTTCACTATATACCACACTATCACGTGCACATGCTGGGGTGGTGGTGGTGGTGGTTGTGGTGGTGGTGGTGGTGGTGGTGGTGGTGGTGGAGATGGTGGTGGTGGTAGTGTTGTTGTTGTTGGTGGTGGTGAAAATGGTGGTGGTGTTGGAGGTGTTGGTGGTGGTGGTGGTGATGATGATGATGGTGGTGGAGATGGTGGTGGTGGAGATGGTGGTGGTGGTGGTGGAGATGGTGGAGATGGTGGTGGTGTTGGAGGTGTTGGTGTTGGTGGTGGAGGTGTTGTTGGTGGTGGTGGTGGAGATGGCAGCGGCGGCAGTGGTGGTGGTGGTGGTGGTGTTGGTGAAGGTGGTGGTGGTGTTGGAGGTGGTGGTGGTGGAGATGGTGGTGGTGGTGGTGGTGGAGGTGGTGGTGGTGGTGGAGGTGTTGGTGGTGGTGGAGGTGTTGTTGTTGTTGTTGGTGGTGGTGGTGGTGGTGGAGATGGTGGTGGTGGTGGTGGAGGTGTTGTTGTTGTTGTTGGTGGTGGAGATGGTGGCGGCGGTGGTAGTGGTGTTGAAGGTGTTGGTGGTGGTGGAGATGGTGGTGGTGGGTGGTGGTGGTGGTGGAGGTGGTGGTGGTGGTGGTGGTGGTGGAGGTGGTGGTGGAGATGGTGGTGGTGGTGGAGGTGTTGGTGTTGGTGAAGGTGTTGGTGTTGGTGGAGGTGGTGTTGGTGTTGTTGTTGGTGGTGGTGGAGATGGTGGAGATGGTGGTGGAGGTGTTGTTGTTGTTGGTGGTGGTGGAGATGGCAGCGGCGGTGGTAGTGGTGTTGGTGTTGGTGGTGGAGGTGTTGTTGTTGTTGGTGTTGGTGTTGGTGGTGGAGATGGCAGTGGCAGTGGTGGTGGTGTTGGTGGTGGAGATGGTGGCGGTGGTGGAGGTGTTGGTGGTGGTGGTGGAGATGGTGGCGGTGGTGGTGGTGGTGGTGGTGGAGATGAAAGTAGAGAAAGGCCAGAATCAGGGGATGGGCTGAACTTTCAGAGGCTGTTCCTAGTGATCTGTTTCCTCCAGTCAGAGCCCACCTTATGAAGGACCCACAGGCCTCCAAAATATTGCCATCTTCTGAGGAACAGGCTTTTAAAACATGAGCCTGTCAGGGACATTTCAGCTTCAAACCCTAACAGTGTGTATTACTCATATGAGTAAATTTGACTAATTTCAAAAAATAGTAACAAAACCAACAAAAAAACCAAGCCCACAATACTCATAGTTAGGACCACAAATCCAATGGCTGGATCCATTCCCAAGGCAAGCACTCAGCAGGGTTGATGAGGGAGGGCTTGGCACTGGCCATGCACCTCACATGTTTGGGGACGTGCACAACAAGGCCAGTCTGCAGTGCCCACCAGGGGACAAATGACACAAATGACAATAATGTCCTGTTGGAGGGGAGGTTGAGAAGGTAGGAGGCCTCTATATCAACAGTTAAGTGAGCAGGTACTGTCAGTAAAGAGCTTTATTTGAGACCAAGTGTGACAATGTCTTCCTCTTGGATAGATTGCCATGGGTCCAAATTGCACACTGCCTGCTCATCTTTTGTGATACTGCATATTAATAAGGAACAGAAAAACCATACAGGATAAGAAATGTTTGCATGTGGGCATTGTGGGTACCCAGATGTGACTCAAACCTCAATGCCATCTTCTTAACCTAAGCTGGCTGCTGTGATCGTAAAAACGTGTGTTTGGATACACATTCTAAAAGAATAGTGGTTCATACATCCAGATTCACACACTAAGTAGACCTAATTGCTATGAAGAACTTATAAGATGAGGCTTGGCCATAGACAGTGTTTACCGAACAGAAAAACTTTCAATGGAATTAGCCATAACTATAAAGAATGCCCATGTTAGAGTATTAAGTGGCTTAAGAGGAGGCAAAGGCCCGTTAAGCTGGAATGTGATGTGTTTACAAATAATAATATTAGGAAGTTTGGAATAGAAGCTGGTAGGACTGTGGTGATCTAAGGAATGGGAAGAAACCTAGTCAACTACCAAACAAACGTACGACACTTCGGCTCTATCCAAATGCCTTTGGACCCCACCACACAGCACCCAAAGAAGCCACTGTCCCCAAAGCCTTCATTTACTTCACACATGTACACAACTGTGTGGTCCTACCTTGTTCCTCTAGGTACAGTTAAATAACTAACGAAGGGAGTTTAGGCACCTTTACAGCAAACTACATAGAAGTCACTGGAAAAACAAAACAAAACAAAACTTGAGTGAAACTCAGGTGTAAGGAGGTTGAAGGACCATTTGAGCCACACTCTTTGCAGATTCCAAAGAAAGTCCCCTGCGTGTGTTGTCAAGCCTCACACCCACAGAATGTGGCAAGATATCTAAGGTGTGGGCAAGCTGAGGTCATTGGTGGGAGGTGACCCATTGTCCTGGCCCATGTGTCTTCAGATCTTCAGGCTCCTGCTCCTTCAATGCTGCTCCATGATGTCCCATATTTCAAGGCAGCCATGTCCTCAAAGAACCTTTGCTGTGTCACACAGAGAGCTCTGGGAAGCTGGGAGCAGAGGCGTCCCCTTTCCTTATCTTCTCCACACCGCCACTCTGCCAGTGATTTCTCTAGCAGTGCAAGCTCCTCCTTCCACCTAGAAGAGTGATTTTTCCCTCCCTTCAAGTCTCTGGATAAAATGTTCCTTCTTAACCTTTGCTCATCCAACAGATACTTACTGGCTGCTCAGTCAGTTTAGAACTGGTTGTATCACTAGGGGTGTGACAGTAAGCAAGGCCAAGTCCAACCATGGGGAGAGAGAGACTTGAAGGACACAGGCATGTCCTGCAGCAGCAGCAGCTCATGATGCCCGCTGCGAATGCTCACAGAGCAGGAAAGGAAGTGGTAAGGGGTGCTCTTTAGGAAAATCCACTGCATGCCTCCTTCCCAGCTTCTCTCGGTTGCTGGCAGTCCTTGGCGCTCCACGGCGTCTAGCTGCATCACTCCAGTATCTGCCTCCACCCTTCCATGGCCGCCTTCTTCCTGTCAACCTGTGTCTGGGCTCAGATCTCTCTCTTCGTATGACACCAGTCATTGGATTAGGGACCAATCCGCTCCAGCGTGACCTTATCGTCATTTGGTTATGCCCACAAAACTGCATTTCCATGGTTGGCCATGCTCACGGAGTTAGAACTTGAACACATCTTTTTGAGACTGCAATTCAGCCCACTCTCCGTCTCTCCAGCTGTACTTAGGCCTCATCTCACCAGGCCATTGAAATGGCTTCCCTTTCGATTAGTCTTCTCTGCTTGTCAGAGAACAGCTGCTGAGCCTAAGTCTTGACCACTTCCCTAGATAGAACGTAAGTTCCGAGAACATGGGTCTTTCCTGGTGACGTTCTTCCCCCAGAGAAGATGCTTAATACTGGCAGTCAACTTGACAGGCTCTGAAATCACCCTGCAGGCAAGCTTCCGGGCACACCTGGGAGGTGTGGTTTGATTGGTTTACCTTCTGAGCATGTCTGGGTAGGATTCTCTTGATTGGGTTGAGGTGGAAACACCACCCTAAAGGAGGGTGGCATCATCCCCTTGGCTTGGTCCTGTAAACATAAAACAGAGGAGGATAGCTGAGTGCAAGCATTTATTGCTGCCTTCTTCCTAACTCTGGATGCATGCAATAGGACTGACTGCTTCAAGCTCCTGCATGACTTCCCCACCATGATGGGCTGCACCCCCACACTGGGTGGGGGGGCAGAACAAACCTTTCCTCAAGTCACTTTTGTTGAGCATTTTGTCGCAACAACAGGAAAGGCAGCTGATGGACTTGGACAATGCCTGGGGCACACAGGGGTTTCAATGTGTATTTGTGAAATGAAGGGATTGGTAAATTGGAGGTGCGTAGTCAGGAAATCACCCTGGTTGGCATCTCCCCCTACACACTCGACCCTTTTCTTTTTCCAGAACTAGGGTGACTTTTCCCCATACCACGTCATTTCCATCTCAGCACCTACCCTGTAGAACAGTCAAGTGATTCCTCAACCAGGATGCTTTTCTGTGAACAACATGGAAACAGACTCATCTGATTCATCTTTGAAGGTCCACACAAACACAGGGTTTGCCTGGATTGGTTGACTTGAACTAAATCTAACTGAAGAGTCAAGACAGAAACATGAAAAGCCACTTCCCACCCCCTTCCAAATGACTGCCGCCACCACGTCTGTCGAGCTGGGGGAGGGAGTAAGGGTACGAGTTGGGGTAGGAGGTAAAATCACAAATTCTGTAAGTTCCCCTTTTCTGCTGATGTTTGAAATTTTATCTTTCTGAGTCAGCACAGGTATTTTGATCCTGTCTTGAGATTTGGGGCTTTTTTTTTTTTTTTTTTAAGTAAGGGTTTAAAAACAAGTGCTTTCACATTTACCATTAAATACTGGGGTTGAGCAGAAAATAACCATCCTAAGAAAGCACTCAGATCTTCATCTCCTAAGTTCCTACTTTGGGGTTGAAATCAGAGGACAAACTGGAGGGACTCCCTGTCTACCTCGGCAGCTGGGAAATATTCAGCCTAGCCACCAGTGGCTCATAACAAGAACCTCAGTGGTGCCTGGTGCTGATGATGGGCTCTGGAAGGCTCTGGTTGATGCGGGATGGTGACAAGGCGGGTAGATTCTTGGTTGGTTGGATTCCACTTTCAAGACAGGCTTTGCTGTCTAAAGACCTGGGCTTCACCTCACAAGGAGAGCAGCTGCTAGAACATCGTTTTAGACTTTTTCCTTCTGAAGTTCCTGACACTCAATGAAGTGGCGTGTTTCCTCTGCAGGATGGGGATGGATAGGTGGATGTCTGGGTAAGGCTTCCTCCTGGGATGGCTGGCATGTGTTAAATGCATGTGGTACTGCAGCTTTAGGGGACCTACATAGTAGTTAGTGGTGTAAAGAGGTCATGGTTAGATTCCCCCCCACACACACCCCTACCCCCAGTTTGGCCTCTAGAACTTTCTTCTAACACAGCTCAGGACACTAAGCTCACCATGGGAAGAGGTAGAACTGGTGACTGGAGTTTTACCAGGAAGAAACAATAAGAAAGTTGTGCTATGGAAAGCAAAGAGGCCAAAAACCTGATTTTTGCCTTTGACTTTGTTAAACAGGACAATACTATCTCCAGTTGGGCTCCGATACTGTGCAATTTTCTAATTTCTTTTCTTTTCTTTTCTTTTCTTTTCTTTTCTTTTCTTTTCTTTTCTTTTCTTTTCTTTTCTCTTCTCTTCTCTTCTCTTCTCTTCTTTTCTTTTCTTTGTAGCTCAGAAAGTCTTCCCTCTGTAGGGTTAGAAAGTGAGAGGAAAAAGACATAGTGAGGCGGTGGCCCTCCCCTTGAATACGCTAGGACAAATAAAGTCAAGGTCCAAAGGCCCCTCTGACCCTGACTTTGTGTACTTTGTCCTAGCGTATTCAAGTCAGGGTCAGAGGGGCCTTTGGGCCTTGACTTTATTTTACTTGGTATTGGAGGAATTTTTAGCACAGGCTGAGGGATGCTGTAAGGATAGGAGAGCTGCCCTTACATCCTTTTTGAGATGCAGAAGCTAGTAGCCACATGGCTACCACCTCAAGGAGGGGAAGCAGAGGAGCAATGTGTGGGAGGCTAAAAACAATCCCTGAGGATGGAATGTTCCAGATAGTAGATCAGAAGCAGGCTTGATTAGAGGGACATTTTGTTATTTTTCCATGCATTTATCAAATCCCTGCAAGTGATTGGGGCCCCTCAAGGAAGACAAGATTGGTTCCAGAGATAAAATCCAGGGATTGCGCGTATACATGCCTCTGAGAAAGAAAGTGTGAGAATGTTCAAGTTATCACACGCAGGCAACACTTCACTTGGACTTTTGCTCAAGGCACAACTGAGTCCTAGGTACTTTCTTTCTTCTTTGTTCCAAAGTATTTCCCCACCTACTAGCTTCCCAGAAACTTCTTTGTGAATCATTATCTGGCTTTCCCTCTACAAAGGGGCAGTTTATTTGGATGGATCTACCTAAAAGGGACCTCTAAATTTTTAGTGTTATCTCCTCTCCGGTCCTCTCTGGGGATATAGCTCAATAGTGCTTGGGTAGCATGCACAAGGTCTTGGGTAAATCTCTAACACTGAATAAACCAGACATGTTGGCTTATACCTGTAATTCCAGCTTTCAGAAAGCACCAGCAGGATGAGGAGAAGTTCAAGGTCATCCTTGGCTACACAGTGAGTTTGGGGCTAACCTAGTATATGTGAACCCTACTTAAACAAACAAACCAAAGTGTAAGTGTTTTAATCCTCACTCTTCAGCTGCATCTTGTAACTCTCCAAGTCCATGCACATCTTGATACCAAGGCACCCACCCTTGGTGCCTGAGGCCAGAGTGGTGTTGCTGTTCCAATACCTTCTTGGTGCTACATATTGGAAATCTTGACTGTCATTGGTGCTTTGAAAGATAAAAAGAACAACATGAAATGTTCCTGGCTCACAACTCAATGCACAGCTCTTCAGCTTAGACCTCTGAGAGCCAGAAAAACCCAGCCCTATGTTAGCCATGATGAAGAAATTTGCCTCCATAGAAGATACATGTTCATCAAAACGTGCAGTCCAGCGGGATTTTTTTTTTCTCAAGAGGGAGATCAATGTCTCGACAAGAATTCAAGAGAAAGGGAAAGAAGGGAAGAACAGAGAGAGTGGACAAATGGAGTGAACAAGCAGAGTGGAAAAACCAAGGCTTCTTTCCTCCTCCTCAGCAAAGAGCCACCGGGCCAAGATCAGACTGGATGATTGTTCACCCATTTGGAATCATTCTCCAGCACCCCCCCCCCATGTGTCCTGTTCCACATGCTGTCCTCCTGCCTCAGGGTTTCAGAGTCCCAGGAAGTTCCTAGGTATCTGCTGGGTAAGGCTACCTCAGAACCTCAGCAGGCTCATCATTGCCTGTTCAGGAACCATACCCACTGTGAGTGTCCTACCTTAGGAGTCACAGTCTGCTTGTCAGAGAACCACACATGAGGACATAGGACTCTCCTGTTGACCAAACAAAGGAGACCTATGGAGTGGATCAAGCCCCAGCCTGCATGCTCTTCTCAGGCAGCATGCAACCTAATATTTGTGTTTGTACTCAGATTTTCCAAGCGCCGAATGCCATCTGTACTGTACACTTTGAAGCCCACGCTGAGTAGGCAAAACACACGCATAGTAACTGTGACAACTATTTCCTGTTTCTGAAGTTTACAAGAATCTGCTTTGTACGAGGTGTTATTGTCAGTACAGCACGGTAATTGTCACTGCCTTGGTTTTGATTTTGCTCAGACCCTCGAAACTGTACAGAGGTATTGATTTGGAAACATTCTCCTAAACCTGAGTAAGATTTAGTTTTTCCACTTGTTATCCAGTATCGGATCTGCAGTGAGGTTTCGACCTGTGGGAAGTAAACACACTGCTAGTCTACTCACCCGGGCTTGTAGCCCGCAGCTTGGATTCACTCTGAGACTCCATGGTCCTAGAACAGGGGACCTGTGAACCAAGGGGGTCTGAAGCCCTCTGCGCTAGCATGTGCTTATCTCATTAGAGTCAAAGTTTCTGACAAGCCATAACTTTCCTGAGCTTTCAAAGCAGGCCACACCCCACAAGGAGTAAACAAAGCTGGGGTTCATGGCCGTCGGTCTTCCACTCTGTGACTGTGGTAGTTTTTACTGGCTCTGGACCTGCAGCCTTTAGAACACAGCAGGGCCAGCATGAAGACTGTCTGCCCAAATAGTGTAGCTTAGCAATGAGCTGAGGCTGCAGATGCATGCAGGAAGGAGACACAGAGGTGAGAGGCAGATTTAGAAATCGTGAGGTACATGCCTGATGCTCACCTCTGCTGCAGCCCCTAGGCTCTCCCAGGTACAGCTCTGGGCCCCAGTCACTCATTCCTGGATAGGTAACAGGTTGCAACCCTGATAGTTGCAAAAGATTAGGTCTAGAGGCAAAGAAAACTCTGGTTCATTTTGTTGTCTGCCTACCAGCAGGGCACAAGGCACGAAAACTGCTGTCACCAAGAGGAAAAATAGACTCACAGATCATGTGGATCTTTCCATGTGCCAGCAGGTCCAGGACAAAACGGGGGGTTCCGAGCTCCAATCCTTTTTCCATTGCCCAGATCTATTTTTCTTTCACCTCCTTGTCCACGTCCTGTTCCCTTCCAGACAGAAGAAAAACAGACCAAACCTAGATTCTGACTATTCAGAAGGGCTGTGTGTAGTTAGCCACATCGTCCGGCATGCTTGTATTTATCCCGAGCGAGCTTTGTGGAAGGCTCACCCTCTTGTCGTACAGTGAACTCCAGATGTGGGATAATCAAGAACAGAAGACAATAGCTTTTCTTTTCTTTCCTTTTCTGGTGTATGTGTGTGTACGTGTGTGTGCATGTGTTTCGAATGTGTGTGGCCCCGCATAAGTGCGGATGTGCACGCTCATGTGTGACGAGTGCGGAGGCCAGAGATGGAAACTGTATCTTTGCCCATCACTCTCATTTTATGGGCTGTTACAGAGTCTCTCTGAACCCAGACCTCACCAAACTGGCTAACAGCCAGCTTGGGCCTGGGATCCCCTGTGTCTGCCTTCCAAGTTCTGGGATTATAGGCAAGACTCCATGCTCACTCGGCTTTTGTGGGGGTGATGGGGATTCGAACTCTGACCCTCCCCCTTTCAGGAAAGCACTTTACTCAGTTCCCCAGCCCGCTTCTTTACTGACTCATCCTAAAGGACATTGCTGCTCAGTAGTAGTCACCTTCTCTGTTGGGAAAGGTGTACATGTCTCCTGACAATCCCTAACCCAAAGCCCTCAAGTCCTACCTTTGGGTACCATTTTATCAACATCACCTGGATTAAGGTATTTAGCAGAGAGCCTGCGTGTGTTGAGGGCTACACAGGACTTAGCGACCAGCAATACAAGTTGTCCTAACGCCCCTCACACACCACGTAAGAAGCACCCTTAACACAGAAAGCTGCTGGTTTCTGTTCCAGCCTCTTATGCCCACACCACATTCACAGGCAAAGACACCACTGCGCGCGCAGAGCGCTACAACTTGAGGAAACAAAGGTGAGTCACAGAAACCCCATCCTCTCCCAACAAGAGATCAAATTGGTATTTACCAACTCCACCACTTTCTCAAGAAGTCAAGACAAGAACAGTAAACACCAGCTGGCTGGAGATTTGTCTCCTGGGGAGAGGAGGGAAGGAGGGCCATGGAAGGGGTTAGAGTGTTTGGGATTTGGTTTCAGGCCTAAGGGTTTTTTGACAGCATCACATAAGATAATGACCTCCACTTCACTGTGTACTACTTTATCATTCAAAGCCTTTAAGTAAAGCCTCTTTCTGGGCAAACAGGCAATGGCTAAAAATAAACCCAAGGCCCTGAAACATTCTGGTGTGCCTTTAAGCTTTCCTTGGCTTGGGACCGGGCTGTCTATTTTCAGTTTTGCAGCTCTAGGTGGTATGGATTTGACCTATCAAATGACAAATGGTCTGAGGAGACTGGGCCAGTCTTGAGGCCACAGTAGCCTGGTTATGGTGGCGGTAGTGGTGGGACAGTCTCATTTAAAGATTCCTGGAACCTCTGGGGAAATTGATTGTGTGTAGACAGCCCTGGAGGACACGGTGCTGTTTGGACCTAGTCCAGCTAAGGGCAGAACATTAAAAGCACACTAAGGGAAGAATGAAAAAGAAGATGGAGGAAACCATCACCCCATGATACCATGCTGGGGCTTCACAGTGTTGGCCAAATAAAGCAAATGCCCTAGGGACTTGGTTCTCCTTGTATGGTATATTTGGCTTTCAGAATTATGATGATCTATCATCTCATATTTCTCCATTCCTCCTCTCTGACTCTTCCTCAAGTTCACCTTGCCTCGGGCCCTTTTGATCCCTTGGCACGTCTACCAGGCCCTTGAGTTCCCTTCCTGGGAGCCACACCCCTTGCCCTTTGTGACTCTATCTTCCCAGCTAATCTCTACCAGGGGCTGCCCGGAGCCTCTGGAGACTATGGGGTGAACCTCACATGTCACCCTCATCCCTCAATAAAATATTGTCCTCAGACCTATCAGGGGGCTTTAGCAGTCAACAGAATGATAGCTACCCCAATGTCAGGATCCTTGTTTATCACAAGAAGTCCAGGAGCAGAAGGTATCCATAAGCTCTCCCCCCATGCCCCCCACCTCCAACCCCCACAGTTCTCTCTATCTTCTTGACCCACCTGCCAGTCATAGCTTTTCCTTCTGGTCACCCCAGGACTGGACAATGACAGCTGTGGTAATCGGTCTCATATTTTGATTAAGGAAAGGAGAGGAAGAAACAAGTTTCCTGCCAGCATTTGCCACTATTGTGGTTTAGATGTGTCTCTCAAAAGTTCGTGACTAGGAAAGTTAATCCTCAGATTCATCTGTTGCAATATTTGAAGGTGGGGGCCTCTCAGAAGTATTTATAATTGATGAGGTCTGGAGGATGCAAAGAGGAGAAAGAGAGACGCTTGCTGCATTTTGATAATGTGGTACCCTCTGCCAGGTTAGGATGCACAAGAAGTCTCTCGATAGGTTCTGGATAATCCTGGTTACCACATACTCTTGGACTTCCCAGATAAGCCAAATAAGTTTCCTAAATGACCAGTCCTAAGTAACGTTTTATGGCCACGGATAATGGACTAACATAATACCTTATACAAGGAAAGCAAAAACTTATGCAGAAGTCCTGTAGTGAGATTCTCCAAACATCCCATTAGGTAGACTGACCCCTCCTCAGTCCCATCGGGCAATGCAGGAGTCTAGTTGGAAGAAGCAAGAGAGGAAGGGATTGGGGATACTGTGGCATTAGTCAGCCCGTAATTACCATACCTGCTCCTGATCAGGACAGACGATCCATTCAAGCACACGGAGGTGTGCAGGAATTTTCTCAGAATAGATACATACAGCATGCCAGCACAAAGCCTGCTTTTTGCACTGAAGGAACTGTGTCACTAGAGGAAGAGGAGCATTCAGGGATCAGCAGCCCCCAGCAGTGCCGTTCCATCCATTTTGCCATAAGCACAACTTGCCAAGAAACATTGTCTTTTCTGTGCGCATCTTGTGTCTCTGGATTATAAGCTATTTGAGAGCAGGGATCTTACCTCATGCCTTCTGTTGTTGGGGACTCAAATTAGCATCATGCCCTTTGCTGGCATCCAGGACAGTGTCGTTAATGATGGGGAACATAGCCTCGAACATCATGGCATGGACAAGGAGGTGGCACCTGTCCCATGAGACCCACGGCGGGCATTCTCAGGAGGCAGGGTTTGGGGGAAGCATACAAGGGAAAACAATGTATTGGGGAAGTTTCTGATGGAAAGTGCTTTGAGTTTTCAGCTTAATTCTGCTTTCAAAGGAGAGTTGGTGGTGTTTCTAATTTTAGTTTACCATTTTCCTCTCCTTGTATGGTGTCATCTGTTCATTCCTTCAGCAGACCTGCTCATGCACCTTCTGCATGCCAGGCTCTGAGACTCAGGAATGACCAACAGGAGTCCCTGCTCTTACCTGTGGAGAGGAAGACAATTTTTCTAGCCATGCTTCATGTCAGAAGGACCCTTGTGGCGTCTAAGTGACTCAGAACTCACAAGTTCCAGGTTTATATTAAGGGAGGTTTCCAGCCTTTGTTAGGGTTGGGATTTGTTCTAACTCGGCAATGAGAAAATCTGGCTTTAGCCAGGCTTGGTGGTAATCTCAACTCTTGGGAGGTAGAGGCAAGAGGATTAGGAGTTTAAGGCCCTCTTTAGCTATATAGCAAGTTCAAGGTCAGCCTGAGCTTCAAGAGACTCTGTATCAGAGCAAGAAAGCAAAGGAAAAGAGGAGAAGAGAGGGGGAGGGGGGAGGAGGAAGGGGAAGAGAGGAGAGGAGAGGGGAGAGGAGGAGAAAGGGGAGGAAGGGGAGGGAGAAGAGAGAGGAGGGGAGGGAAGAGAGAGAAAAGCTGGGTTGGGGAGCACTGAAGGTGGAGCAGTGCATGGCTCTGGATTTGATCTCTATCAGTGAAGGGAAAACCAAGCTGGCTTGGGAAGGGCTCAGGATCCAGATGAACATGGCTCTAGATCCTGCCTGGACAATTGATCTGGGACCCTGGGGGAGCATTGCTGAGCTTCTGTGTCAGTCCCCAGCATGTCTCAGCTCTGAACATATCCTTCATGACACGGTCCATGGTCCTGCAATTCCACCAGTCTCCTTTTAAATGAGCACAGTGTTAGGCTTTCTCAGCCACCATGAGCAAGTTGTGGAAGAAGGGGATGCCACTCCACGTGAATGGCATAGATGACGTGGGTGTGTGGTCATCACTGACTCTGTCCAACACTGGGTCCAGTACCTGGTCCATCCACAACCGTGATGAGCCTAATGATGACCTTCCTGCAGACAGCTCTGTTTGGGATTCAGGGCTTTAAATGGTCCATCCAAAAGGCCTGGTGCCTGTAACAATGCATGGCACCCTCAGAGGCCATACACAGCCACTGGAGGCTAGTGCACATAGAGACTCATCGTTCTGGAGTCCTCACCCACCACATATGGCCCACACAGTCTGAAGCCATAGTCTCTGCGCTCACCAGTGTCTGGACTCCACTGCACACCCATGCCACTGCACACCCATGCCACTGCACACCCATGCCACTGCACACCCATGCCCTGGTCCCTGCCTGAACTTGGGAGAGTTGCCTGTTGGCTCCCCAGCAATTCTATTCCTGCTCTGGCCTGGCTACTCCAATGAATGGTGCTATCTGGTAGCCTGACCATCTTCACCTAGGACTGAATCCCATGCAAGCTTGTCCTTCTCGGTCACTTTCTTTGTGCTTAGGACACCAGAAAGTTTCCTTCCACCCTATAGTGTTCTTCCATTCTAGCTAAGAACCCTTGGCATCATACTGTATGATGCCACTGTATGGGGTCCATCTCCTGGAGGGAGTCGGGCTACCCACCACCGGTTAAAAGAGGCAACAGCATCTGTACTTCCCATTTTATTTTCTGATCAAATGAGAAGGCCTTTGGAGAGCTCAGGGCTCTAGTCACTGGGGCTGTTCCATTTCCTTTGTATTATCTGCTTTTTTTTTTTTTTTTTTTTTTTTTTTTTTTTTTACGTAGAACAAGGGAAACTCATGTCAGTGTCTTCTGGGTATTGGGTAACATGCCAGGTACCTGACAGGATGGTGCTGACGTGCATGTGGCTAGTCTGAGAGGAAGAGACGGTGAGTGGGTCAGAGTGGCTGAAGTGGTTATCTGGGGGCCTGTGCAGCAGAGTGAGCATGGAGCTAGGGCTAATCCAGGCTGCCAGGCGTCTTGTCTACATAACACTGTGATGGGGAGCGTCCTCCTACAGCCATGAACACCCTTTTCTTTTCTTTTGTTTCCAGACAGGGTTTCTCTGTGTAACAGTCCTGGCTGTTCTGGAACTGACTTGTAGACTAGGCTGGCCTCGAACTCACAGAGATCTACCTGCTTCTCCTCCCCAAACTCTGGGATTAAAGGCATATGCCACCACCACCCAGCTAACCATATACACTCATTTCCACCCAAATGAGAACAACTTTTCTACATAACAACTATACCTCTCTACCCCCGAGTTTTC